>NW_027456839.1:187500-291200 GCF_040206685.1 Ascaphus truei
ATGGAAAAACAAGGAGTATTTGTATGTGTAAGAGACAGCTGTGTGTGCATACATATAGCACAGTATGTACAGACATGGCCTTTAGCGCTCATGGGAAGAGAGTTCACTTGTGTCAGTAATGACTCATAAAATTTCGATCTCTGTTTAGGCCACCGCTAAGTGTCCCGAACAGTTGCATATATTTCTATTCGTGCAACCATCTCTATTTCGGTGTTTTAAGATTAACTTTGAGTATGGCAACCCCCAGATCGTCCATCTTATGGACAGAGTCAGAGAAATGTTCGCCGACAGGACTGTCTCTTGTTCCGCGTGTGATGCTGTGCGATGCAGGTTCATTCTCTTGTTAGCCCCTGCCCCGTCTCACCTATGTAGTAGCAGCCCCCTGGACATTTCATGCACATGATGAGGAACACGACATTGCTGGAGGAACAGGTGAACCTTCCTCTGATTTTGTATTCCCGATTCCTGTGTGGTATTTGTATTGTGTCCGCTGTGTAGAGTATTGCGCAGGTTTTGCATCTTGCGTCCTGGCCTGGCATATATATAATTATATATATATATATTCCACAGAAGCAGCCGGCACTCCAGTTGCATGTAGAAAAAATTGGGTGCTTGTCCCATAAAGCAATAATAACCACACGATTCCGTTTGAAGCACGAGATCAGGAGACAGCACTCTGGTAAGTTTGATCACAAGTTTTTGTACTGAAAAAGACACATAAACCGACGTGTCACGACAGGTCACTCTGCGCGTATTCTGACAGGCCGAGATGGCGTTTTGCAGGGAGCTCGGGCGGTGGTAACATCTCTGCGGTGGCGCGGTCCGGATCCAATACGTTCGCCGCGGAACCCGCTCTGGGCTTCAGTGTAAATCTCCGTCTCCCCCTGTCAGCCTCAGGCAGCTGTTTAGCTATATTTTTAGCCAATCCAGGATTCCTTTATCCCGTTTTATTGAACACTGTCTTCCTTTTTATTATTTTATATACCGTTTGTCATGTTGTTTATAGATTTAGTTTCATTTAGTTATATTTGATTATTCATGTGGTTTGTGTTCATTGTAACCGAACCCGGATCTGTGACGCATATGTACTGAGGTGGGGTTGGATCCCCCTCGGTTATTTCTTGTTTTATTAATAAATAATTTACTATATTTTAATCTCTGGTGCGCATTGTGTGCATTTTTCTTCTTGTCTGCACAGTGCTTCAGATTCTGCATCTGAAAAAATGCCGGTGGATCGGGATGTGAGGTAGGGAAGTGACGTCCGCGCCGGAACGTTATTGCCACGCCTCCAAATATTCATTGCCACGCCCCCAAATCGCGCCCGCTGCATACCCTGCAAAGCCATTAAAAAGCTCAGGCTTCAGCAAGTGTATTGCAGCGTGTGTGCGCCTTCCCTCCTTCTGAAATACTATAGACCAGGCCTGCACAACTCGTAAAGCGAGAAGGGCCAAAATGCTCCAAGGAAAAAAAATTTGGGCCGCACGGGTAAAATCATCATCATCATCTCTCCTCCAGCACCTCTCATCATCATCCTCATATCTCCCCCAGAACCCCTCACTATCAACCTTTGCGATACTCCCCATCTATCTCTCATACCCCCATCTCTCCCCCTCACCCACACATAATACTCCCTCTCCACAAACACACAATACCCCACTGCACACCACACACATCCCACGCCCCCTGCACCTCACATCCTTCTACCCCCCTGCACCTCACATCACTCTCCCCCCCTGCACCTCACATCACTCTCCCCCCCTGCACCTCACACCACTCTCCCCCCCTGCACCTCCAATCACCCCTGCACCTCACACCCCTGCACCTCACCTCCCTTGCACCTCACCTCCCTTGCACCTCACATCACCCCCGGGACCACGGGGAATCGCTGCCATTTTTTTTTTGTTAAAGTTTTTTTTTATTGAACACTGTCTTCCTTTTTATTATTTTATATACCGTTTGTCATGTTGTTTATAGATTTAGTTTCATTTAGTTATATTTGATTATTCATGTGGTTTGTGTTCATTGTAACCGAACCCGGATCTGTGACGCATATGTACTGAGGTGGGGTTGGATCCCCTCGGTTATTTCTTGTTTTATTAATAAATAATTTACTATATTTTAATCTCTGGTGCGCATTGTGTGCATTTTTCTTCTTGTCTGCACAGTGCTTCAGATGCTGCATCTGAAAAAATGCCGGTGGATCGGGATGTGAGGTAGGGAAGTGACGTCCGCGCCGGAACGTTATTGCCACGCCTCCAAATATTCATTGCCACGCACCCAAACCGCGCCCGCTGCATACCCTGCAAAGCCATTAAAAAGCTCAGGCTTCAGCAAGTGTATTGCAGCGTGTGTGTGCCTTCCCTCCTTCTGAAATACTATAGACCAGGCCTGCACAACTCGTAAAGCGAGAAGGGCCAAAATGCTCCAAGGAAAAAAAATTTGGGCCGCACGGGTAAAATCATCATCATCATCTCTCCTCCAGCACCTCTCATCATCATCCTCATATCTCCCCCAGAACCCCTCACTATCAACCTTTGCGATACTCCCCATCTATCTCTCATACCCCATCTCTCCCCCTCACCCACACATAATACTCCCTCTCCACAAACACACAATACCCACTGCACACCACACACATCCCACGCCCCCTGCACCTCACATCCTTCTACCCCCTGCACCTCACATCACTCTCCCCCCCTGCACCTCACATCACTCTCCCCCCCTGCACCTCACACCACTCTCCCCCCCTGCACCTCACATCTCTCCCCCCTGCACCTCACATCACTCTCCCCCCCTGCACCTCACATCACTCTCCCCCCTGCACCTCACATCACTCTCCCCCCTGCACCTCACATCACTCTTCCCCCTGCACCTCACATCACTCTTCCCCCCTGCACCTCACATCACTCTTCCCCCCTGCACCTCACATCACTCCCCCCCCTGAACCTCACATCACTCCCCCCTGAACCTCACACCACTCTCCCCCCCCTGCACCTCACATCACTCTCCCCCCCTGCAACTCACATCACTCTCCCCCCCTGCAACTCACATCACTCTCCCCCCTGTACCTCCAATCACCCCCCCCTACACCTCCAACAACCCTCCCCTGCACCTCCAATAACCCCCCCTGCACATCCAACAACCCTCCCCTGCACCTCCAAAGACCCCCCCTGCACCTCCAATGACCCCCCTGCACTTCCAATGACCCCCCCTGCACCTCCAATAACCCCCCCTGCACCTCCAATAACCCCCCCTGCACCTCCAATGACCCCCACACCTCCAATCACCCCCCCTGCACCTCAATCACCCCCCTGCACCTCCAACCACCCCCCCTGAACCTCCAATCACCCCCCCTGAACCTCCAATGATCCCCCCTGCACCTCCAATCACCCCCCCCTGCACCTCCAATCACCCCCCTGCACCTCCAATCACCCCCCTCTGCACCTCCAATCCCCCCCCCTGCACCTCCAATCACCCCCCCTGCACCTCCAATCACCCCCCCTGCACCTCCAATCACCCCTGCACCTCACCCCCTACACCTCACCTCCCCTGCACCTCACCTCAATGCACCTCACCTCAATGCACCTCACATCACCCCCGGGACCGCGGGGAATCGCTGCCATTTTTTTTTTTTGAAGGTTTTTTTTTTAAGTTTTTTTTTTTTAAAATCTCATTGCGGGCCGCACAGAGAGGCCGGGCGGGCCGCACAGAGAGGCCGGGCGGGCCGCACAGAGAGGCCGGGCGGGCCGCACAGAGAGGCCGGGCGGGCCGCACAGAGAGGCGGGGCGGGCCGCACAGAGAGGCGGGGCGGGCCGCACAGAGAGGCCGGGCGGGCCGCACAGAGAGGCCGGGCGGGCCGCACAGAGAGGCCGGGCGGGCCGTACAGAGGGGGCCGCACAGAGAGGCGGGGCGGGCCGCACAGAGAGGCCGGGGCGGGCCGCACAGAGAGGCCGGGCGGGCCGCATGCGGCCCGCGGCCGTTATGTTGTGCAGGCCTGCTATAGACGCAGCCTTATCGACGCTTACTGAATAGGCCACGCTTACTGAATAGGCCATCGCGATTGGCCCAGCGACGTCACTGCCCCGCCTCCAACCACCTCCCCCCGGCTCCCTTCGCGCACGCTGGCTCCGTGGAATCGGGCTGACTTAAGCAGGCGAGCCTCAGCGTTAGCGCGCATCCGCTCTCCCCACCCCTCTATGGCCCGGCCTTAGTTACTGTACAGCATTGTAAAGTGCCTTGCTGGCCTAGTACAATTTAGTAAATATCCTAAACAATGTCGTCTTAGGCAAAATGTTGCTGATCTTTGCTCTAAAAATGACTATGAACTAAAGAGAAATAACAATCTCCCTTGTGAGCACATTCACATGTCTCAGACAGGTCTGCAACCCTGCTTTTCACCATTATCCCATACAGCTTCCACTGCAGCCAGGGACTCTGGGAAATGACATGCAAATGAGCACAGTGTCACCTTTTGCTTCAAATCTATTTTAAATGAAATTAGCCTTGTACTTCTGGTGGCGAGAGTAGGGGTTTGGTGCTTTATACGTTACATATTATTAAATGTTAACATCAAACAAATATTGTCATTATGTTTGGTGCTACTTATTTCTTTTTCATTAGGATTTATTTATTCATCTTTCATTATTATTATTTACTAGCTGAGAGACCCGGCGTTGCCCGGGATGTAAATGCGTAATAGGTAGTATTATTTATAACTCGTGGAACAATAGGTGAGTATTTGTTGTAAAGGTTTCGGGGGGGGGGGGGAGAAAGGGGAGCGGGGGGGGGGAGAAAGGGGAGCGGGGGGGGGAGAAAGGGGAGCGGGTGGGAGAAAGGGGAGCGGGGGGGGAGAAAGGGGAGCGGGGGTGGGGAGAAAGGGGAGCGGGGGGGGAGAAAGGGGAGCGGGGGGGGGGGAGAAAGGGGAGCGGGGGGGGGGGAGAAAGGGGAGCGGGGGGGGGAGAAAGGGGAGCGGGGGGGGAGAAAGGGGAGCGGGGGGGGGGAGAAAGGGGAGCGGGGGGGGGGGGAGAAAGGGGAGCGGGGGGGGGGAGAAAGGGGAGCGGGGGGGGGGGAGAAAGGGGAGCGGAGGGGGGGGAGAAAGGGGAGCGGGGGGGGGAGAAAGGGGAGCGGGGGGGGGAGAAAGGGGAGCGGGGGGGAGAAAGGGGAGCGGGGGGGAGAAAGGGGAGCGGGGGGGAGAAAGGGGAGCGGGGGGGGGGAGAAAGGGAGCGGGGGGGGGGGGGGAGAAAGGGGAGCGGGAGGGGGGAGAAAGGGGAGCGGGGGGGGGAGAAAGGGGAGCGGGGGGGGAGAAAGGGGAGCGGGAGGGGGGGGGGAGAAAGGGGAGCGGGGGGGGGAGAAAGGGGAGCGGGGGGGAGAAAGGGGAGCGGGGGGGGGGGGGAAGGGGAGTGGGGGGGGGGAAAGGGGAGTGGGGGGGGGGGGTGGAGAGCGGTGGGCATATGTATTGTCATAATTTATGTATGGGCATTTCCCCCCCCCCCCGTTTTCCCCGTGACTCCCCCCCCCCCGTTCCCTGTGACTCGCGCTCCCCCCCCCCGGCGGCCGCTTGGTCCCCCGATGTGCCGTCCTGCTGAGTGAGGCGTGCAGGCGGCTGCAGGAAGCGCCCTGTGTGGGCCTAAGACTCACGCTCCCCCCCCCCCCCCCGGCGCCCGCTCGATGTGGCGTCTGGCTGAGCGGCGGTAGGAAGCGCCCTGTGTGGGCCTGAGGCTGAGGCGGGACGCGCAGTGGGCCTGAGGCTGAGGCGGGACGCGCAGTGGGCCTGAGGCTGAGGCGGGACGCGCAGTGGGCCTGAGGCTGAGGCGGGACGCGCAGTGGGCCTGAGGCTGAGGCGGGACGCGCAGTGGGCCTGAGGCTGAGGCGGGACGCACAGTGACTTACCTGAGCGGGGTGGTAGCGCCAGGGAGGTAAGGGAGCGGCTGGGGTAGGAGGGCCGCGCTTCCCGTCCGGAGCCAGTGCAGGATGGCGCACGTGAGGGGGGGGGGAGGGGGGCGGACAGAGGGTGTGTGTGTGTGTATAGAGCTGCTGTGTTGTGTGTGTGTGTGTGTGTGTATAGAGCTGCTGTGTTGTGTGTGTGTGTGTGTGTGTGTGTATAGAGCTGCTGTGTTGTGTGTGTGTGTATAGAGCTGCTGTGTTGTGTGTGTGTGTGTGTGTGTGTGTATAGAGCTGCTGTGTTGTGTGTGTGTGTGTATAGAGCTGCTGTGTTGTGTGTGTGTGTGTGTATAGAGCTGCTGTGTTGTGTGTGTGTGTGTGTATAGAGCTGCTGTGTTGTGTGTGTGTGTGTGTATAGAGCTGCTGTGTTGTGTGTGTGTGTGTATAGAGCTGCTGTGTTGTGTGTGTGTGTGTGTGTATAGAGCTGCTGTGTTGTGTGTGTGTGTGTGTGTGTATAGAGCTGCTGTGTTGTGTGTGTGTGTATAGAGCTGCTGTGTTGTGTGTGTGTGTGTGTGTGTATAGAGCTGCTGTGTTGTGTGTGTGTGTGTGTGTGTGTGTGTGGGCCGTCACTCCGCCTCAGGCCAATGAGAGGTGTGCGGGGGCGGGCGACCCAAGGGACCAATGAGATTTCCCCTAGGGACACCGGACATCCAGGCAGGCAAACATACAGTGCTTTCACTAATATACTGCTGCGGCACAGTTTATTCGAGCATTTGCCCGTTCTGTGCCGCAGCAGTAGCCTGGCGCGCGCCCGAGTGTGACGGGCGCGCGCCGAAGCAGCGGAAGAGCGCCCCTCCGATCGGGGCGCTCTCCCTACCGCTGCCGGGTCCGCCGGGTCCCCCGGAACCCCATGTCGCTGTCCCGCGATCGCGGGACACCAGGGCTCCCTCGGGGAGCCCTGGACGCGCGTGCAGGGGGCGCAGGCTCCCGAAGACGCGTGACCGCGCGTCTATGACGCGCGGCACGCCGAGGGGCGGCCACTAGCAAGCCGGAAATCTCCCGGCTTGCGGATCTGGCCGCACTGCGATAAAGTGTGTCGCCAGTGTAGTATAAGATTAACTTTATTATATTTGTTGTTGTCATTATTATTATTGTTTACTGTTAGCTGGAGTATGGCTCACCCAAGAACCACTTCCCCTGTATGGGGGTCAGACATAGTGCAGACTTGACCCCTGACATTTATAAAAAGATGTTGGAATATGTGACACTGCTGCTTAATAAACACAAACACAGGCGCGCCATGTATTGTTCTGACATTGGTTTATTACACAGAGACACGTCTTTATAGAGGGTTGTCACACTAACAGCCTGGAAGGGGTTAATGCAGGGTCACCAGCCCAGCCCCCCTCTCCTATGATTGGTTGCTGCTCTCGTACAGGAGCCGCGATTGGTCCCCTGTCAATGTCAGAAAAGGCGCGCCAGTTTTGCTGTCTCCATGGCGACCATGGCGGCCGCCGGAGATCGGCCTGCAGCGCGGCCCGGCTTCCAGGTTACCTCCCCGCCGGTGAAGATGTTAGCGGGGCGGCTGAGGGAATGCGTGCGGCGGCGGCCCGGTTCCTTCTGGCTGGAGAAAGGAGCCGGCGGGCTGGAGGTGGGCCTGGTGTGGATGCAGGGCCGGGTGCTGCACGTACGGCCCGAGCGCGGCGTCACCGTGCGGCTGAGCGACGACACTCACACCTTCACCGTGTGCGGGGCCGACCGGGTGCCCAAGGGCAAGCCCTGCCTGCAGCCAGGTAACCGGGGGGTCCGCACGCCCTGCCTGCAGCCAGGTAACCGGGGGGGTCCGCAAGCCCTGCCTGCAGCCAGGTAACCAGGGGGTCCGCAAGCCCTGCCTGCAGCCCGGTAACCGAGGGGTCCGCAAGCCCTGCCTGCAGCCCGGTAACCGGGGGGTCCGCAAGCCCTGCCTGCAGCCCGGTAACCGAGGGGTCCGCAAGCCCTGCCTGCAGCCCGGTAACCGGGGGGTCCGCAAGCCCTGCCTGCAGCCAGGTAACCGGGGGGTCAGCAAGCCCTGCCTGCAGCCAGGTAACCGGGGGGGGTCAGCAAGCCCTGCCTGCAGCCAGGTAACCGGGGGGGGTCCGCAAGCCCTGCCTGCAGCCAGGTAACCGGGGGTCCGCAAGCCCTGCCTGCAGCCAGGTAACCGGGGGGGGTCCGCAAGCCCTGCCTGCAGCCAGGTAACCGGGGGGGGTCAGCAAGCCCTGCCTGCAGCCAGGTAACCGGGGGGGTCCGCAAGCCCTGCCTGCAGCCAGGTAACCGGGGGTCCGCAAGCCCTGCCTGCAGCCAGGTAACCGGGGGGTCCGCAAGCCCTGCCTGCAGCCAGGTAACCGGGGGGTCTGCAAGCCCTGCCTGCAGCCACGTAACTGGGGGGTCCGCAAGCCCTGCCTGCAGCCAGGTAACCGGGGGGTCAGCAAGCCCTGCCTGCAGCCACGTAATCGGGGGGTCCGCAAGACCTGCCTGCAGCCAGGTAACCAGGGGGTCCGCAAGCCCTGCCAGCAGCCAGGTAACCGGGGGTCCGCAAGCCCTGCCTTCAGCCACGTATTTGGGGGGTCCGCAAGCCCTGCCTGCAGCCAGGTAACCGGGGGGGTCCGCAAGCCCTGCCAGCAGCCAGGTAACCGGGGGGTCCGCAAGCCCTGCCTGCAGCCAGGTAACCGGGGGGTCCGCAAGCCCTGCCTGCAGCCAGGTAACCGGGGGGTCCGCGCGTGGCTATCACTGTCCTGCCTCACACGGGAGGAGGGCGCCATGATTTCTTCTCCCGCCCCCTAAACAGCAACACCAGCCTCTCACCCTCTCACCCTCTAGCGTCACCTAGATAGAAGCCAGGCAGATCACACTGGTTTTCTATGAATCGCAACTGATTTTAAAGTCCTGTTTATATCAGCAGTCAGGTCTGATATAAAACAGTAGTAATGTTTCCACCGCCAGTGTATGCAGTGCTGTACATAGAATGTTTGCAGGCGCGAGCCGCTACCCCATAGAGCTTACAATCTATGTCTGAAGCACTTATTCCCATGACCTGTTATTTGTAATTTATATGATTGTCACATGTATTACTGCTGGGAAGCGCTATGTACATTTAATGGCGCTATATAAAAAAAGACATTTGTAGCCCTTTTTCTGACACTCTAAGCGACTTCGGGTAACTGCGCGCACCTGCGGCTCCAGGAGATCTGAGCCTCCGCTAGCTGGGAGCCTGGGGTAACACTTATTAGCGCAGCGCCTCCACTTACCCAGGATCACCGTCATGTAAGATTCCCCTGGGCAAGAAACACACCGATACAATGCGTGCAACCAACTTTACTATGTGCAATAATAAACTTATACTCTATATGAACCGTGGCAATAACCCAATATGCAAACACTTATCTTATAACACTATACTTATACTCTATCATACCCTAACACCGCTAACGGATAATGTCCTTCTAACATCAGTGGCTCGGCCACACCCCTAGGGAATATTGTCCTGTACAATAGTGGCTCAGCCACGCTCTTATGAGTGTCTCTATCCCGTCACCGCGTGCCCCACACACCGTGTCCGTGTAATAGTACGATAGCGGTGTGTACTCGCTAGTGTCTCCCTATAGTTATGCCTAAGGCGGGATCAGCGCCTGTTGACCGGTGTTGGTGCACTTGACGTATCTACTACCTTCCGGTCACGGCGGTGACCGGTAATACTTGGAAAAGGATCAGCCGAATCCTTGCTTGTCTGGGATGTCCGCAGTGCAGCTGTCTGGTCCCAAGCAGCTCACCAGCAAACCTGCTCCGCACGCTTGTCCCTAACTGTGTACACAGTAAGGTGACTGATCGCTAGCACTATGGCCGTCCCTGCAGCACAGCAGCACACTGTGACTCAGGGGTTTCTCCTAAGGGCCTGCGGGGTAAAGCTAGCCTATGCAGGCGGGTCACGGACCCCCTGCACACATACACCCTCCTCCGTTACCTTCCAGATCCCCTCTGACTAGCCTCTCCCCCACGCTTCCCTTTCCTCCTCCCGTAATTCTAGCCTTCCGATTGGCTCCTCAAGTCAGGTGACTGCCCAGGAGCTCATGGGAGTTGTAGTTCCTCAGCGGAGCTTCTCTGCCTTGAGCTGCACAGACTCACAGCTATTGCATCAGCGCAGACCTCCACATGACTCTCCTGAACAGTCAAAACACCAACTGAACACACATATGAGGCTCCTACCACATCCCTACACATACATCTATTATTTGGTGCCTGCGGCACAGGGAGATAACGTGACTTGCTCAAGGTCACAAGGTATGGGGGGGGGATTGAGTGTGTGTGGGGGGGGGATTGAGTGTGTGTGGGGGGGGGATTGAGTGTGTGTGTGGGGGGGGGGGGGGTTGAGTGTGTGTGGGGGGGGATTGAGTGTGTGTGGGGGGGGATTGAGTGTGTGGGGGGGGATTGAGTGTGTGTGGGGGGGGGGGGTTGATTGTGTGTGGGGGGGGGATTGAGTGAGTGTGTGTGGGGGGGGATTGTGTGTGTGGGGGGGATTGAGTGTGTGTGTGTGTGGGGGGGGGGGGATTGAGTGTGTGTGTGGGGGGGAATTGAGTGTGTGTGTGTGTGGGGGGATTGAGTGTGTGTGTGGGGGATTGAGTGTGGGGGCGGGGATTGAGTGTGTGTGTGTGGGGGGGATTGAGTGTGTATGTGTGTGGGGGGGATTGTGTGTGTGTGTGGGGGGGGATTGTGTGTGTGTGTGGGGGGGGATTGAGTGTGTGCGTGGGGGGATTGAGTGTGGGGGGGGGATTGAGAGTGTGTGGGGGGGGGATTGAGTGTATGGGGGGGATTGAGTGTGTGTGTGTGGGGGGGGATTAAGTGTGTGCGGGGGGGATTGAGTGTGTGTGGGGGGGGATTGTGTATGGGGGGGGATTGAGTGTGTTTGTGTGTGGGGGGGTGTGTTTGTGTGTGGGGGGGATTTTGTGTGTGTGTATGGGGGGGGGATTGTGTGTGTGTGTGGGTGGGGGATTGAGTGTGTGTGTGGGGGGATTGAGTGTGTGTGTGGGGGGATTGAGTGTGTGTGTGTGGGGATTGTGTGTGTGTGTGTGTGTGGGGGGGAGTGAGTGTGTGTGTGTGTGTGGGGGGGGGGATTGTGTGTGTGTGTATGTGGTGTGTATGTGTATGTGGTGATTGATTGAGAGAGAGAGAGTGTGTGTTGTAATGCAGTGGTGCGCAAACTGGGGGGGGGGCAATAAGGTGCAAGATTTAGGGGGGCGCAGGCGACGTGCGGCGAAATCTGGGTGCGCGGGCCGGCAGACGCTTTGCGCGGGAGGACGAAAAAGCTGTACGCGAGGGGCGGCCAATAAGATGTGCACGGGCGGGCAGCCGAAGATGTGTGCGGGTGGCTGAACAAGATAGTGCAGGTGGCGGCCTCGTGATGGTGTGTGCGCACGCGCGCAGGGGCTTCGGGGGTACGGGGAGGAGCACGCCCGAGCACGGTGAAGTCAAACGCCCCTCCCGGTGTCTGCCCTGCAATAGCGCTGTGTTCCTGCTCTCCTCCGCTGGCAACCTGCTTCGCTGCGATCCTCTGCGAGGGAAAGGGTCGGCTGCCACTATATCAATCATACTATGAATGTACAGAAATAATAAAAAAAAGTGAAAACATTGAAAACGGAAAAAATAAATAAGGTAGAAACAAAAAGGGGGGGAGATGGAAGGGAGGTAGCAAAGAGGTGGATGAATGCCCCCCAAAAGTATTGCCTTTGTGCACGTACGCTCTCCCAAGCTCAGCGCTTGGGGAGACAAACAAAATTGACTTTGAAGTGCGCTCAGCAGAAGTCAATGCACACACACAGCCACACACACACAGACACACACACACAGACACACACATACACACACACACACACACACACACACATACAGCCACACACAGCCACACACACACACACACAAATAGCCCCGATCCACGCTTGCAAAATGATGCAGGACACCCTGCGCTCAGGCTTGGAGAGTTGGTGATGTCACCGCTCTCAGCGGCAGCGTGGACGCAGCCTAATTTTGCAAGCGCGAGCTGTTGAAATATGTAAGTATTTATAGACATATTTGGATTTATATTGTATACCGTTTAATAAAGGTTTTTTTTTTTTTCATGTGATTTTGATTACGTCAGCCAGGGGGGGCCCGAGAAATTTTATGGATGAAAAGGGGGGCTCGGCATAAAAAGTTTGCTCACCCCTGCACTAAGCTGCGCTTTCAGCTCATAGACCTCACATTATAAACGTGTAATTATAGTCTCACCTTAATGTAGTGTAAAAGAAAATGATGTACAGATTTGGTCGCATCTATTAACGCAGGTTAACGGTGGCAGAACGTTAACGCAGCTCTATTTGAACAAATGGCACAGCGCTATATTTCTTAAATGGGTGCAATTTATTGCATTATTTGTGTAATCTTATCAGGTGGTACAGGCATACCCCGCATTCACGTACACAATGGGACCGGAGCATGTATGTAAAGTGAAAATGTACTTACAGTGAAGCACTCCCTTTTCCCCACTTATCGATGCATGTACTGTACTGCAATCATCATATACGCGCATAACTGATGTAAATAACGCATGTGTAGCAGTCTCTATAGTCTCCCCGCTTGCGCACAGCTTTGGTACAGGTAGGGAGCCGGTATTGCTGTTCAGGACGTGCTGACAGGCGCATGCGCGAGCTGGCGTTTGCCTATTGGGTGATATGTCCTTACTCGCGAGTGTACTTAAAGTGAGTGTCCTTAAACCGGGGTATGCCTGTACACTTGTACAGGAAATCCTAAAGTTGATGTCCCTGGGGCAGCTGAGGGATTTTCACCCATTCAGTCCTGGAGGGTCCTGCGCCCCCCTCCTGCATTTCCTAATCATGTGTTCGCTCCTTAGGCCTCGGATATTTTATTTATTTATAAAATGTTTTACCAGGAAGGAAGCAATACTTGAAAATGAGGTAACTCTCAATGTATGTCCTGGGCACAGAGTTATGATGACAGATACATGGTTACAAATCCATAGTTACATTAAGTGAACATGGTATACATTATATACAAGACATTGCATGCACAGTTAGAGATAATATATATATTATAGGCGCATGTAACCGTTACAGACCAGATTAAAATGTGAGACAGCCTTCGTTTTGAAAGCACTTAGACTGGTGGCATCTGCAAGAGTCTCTGGTAGGTTGTTCCAGTTTTGGGGTGCACGGTAAGGCCGTGATTATACCCGAAGCGGCGGAGCGCAGAACGTTGTGCGCCACCAAAACAAATAAAAGTTTTCCTATGAGCGCACACTAAGAATGGGTGACCAACGAGGCGGCCAAGTGCGCAAATTTTCGAACAGATCCAAGAATTTTATTTTCTGGAGCGATGGCCGCGTCATGTGAGCGGTTCAGCCAATGAGACTGAACCACTCACGTGACATCATGGCCTCGCCTCCCGATGCCTCCTGCCTGCAGTGCAAGTTTCGGGCAGCGCATCGCATTGAGGTAGCGTGCGTGTCCCGCCGCCGGTGGTATAATGAAGGCCTATGAGGAGGAGCGGACGGATACTTTGTTGAACCTTAGGACCATGAGCAGTCTGTTGGAGTCTGATCTCAGATGATAAGTGCTACACGTGGTAGGGGTGAGGAGCTTGTTCAGATAGGTGGGTAGCTTGCCGAGAAAGTATTTGAAGGCAAGACAGGAAAGATGAACTTTGCGCCTAGACTCTAGTGATGACCAATCTAGTTCTTTGAGCATTTCGCAGTGATGTGTGTTGTCGTTGCATTGGAGGACAAAGCGACATATTGAATTGTAGAGGGTATCAAGGTTGCTAAGGTGGGTTTGGGGTGCTGTGCCATGTACTACAGTATGTCCCCATAGTCGATAATTTGCATTGGCTTCTGCTGTGTGATATAGTGCGTGTGCGACAGAGCACATAGCGTTGTGCGCGCCTGTCGCCTGAGTGATCTGTGGACTTTAGATCGCTCGTGACGGGGAGGCGTGGCCGTGACATCACTAGGCCTTCCCTAATGTCTCTCACGGGAGACCAGGAGATTTTACACTTATTTTTACCGGGATCATTCGCTAGGCAAACAAGGTGGTAAGAACAAAATGCAGTTTATTCGGGTAAACCCGCGTACAACACAATGAATACACAAAATACAGCTAAAAGCACACTTGCTGGGGGTGAAATCTAGGCTCTACTAGGTGCAGGGCGAATGCTTCGGTACGCTTAACCTGACCGGGATATACACCCGGGCTTTCTGGTCCTCTTTTTGGCTTCAGTTCCTAGCCGCGACCGCTACGTTCCAAATGAGAACTTGAACTTCACGTCTGACTTAGTCTCTGCAGGGCAGACTTTTCCTAGCTTCAAAACCAAGCCGGTTGCTCTGGTATTCGTGACAGCAACTTTGAAAAGTCCGCCCTAGCTTCATCGACACAAGTCACTAGATCGTCTGGTTCTCTGACTGGGGTTTTCTCCTTACATACCCTCCACTGTTCTATGTTCAGCATGGAGGAAGGAGCGACCAATTGGAGCATGGGAAACCCTGCCGCCAACCGATAAGAATAGGGGCTCGTCCTTTGACTGACACCAGAGGAGGGGACGGGCTAAGCCGGCTCGGGATGACCCGTGGGCGGGACATACGGATTGACCAATGGGAAAACGCGCCGACATTTTGCTGCTTCCCCTAGTCAACCCCTTGTCACCTACTGGGCAGACTCCACTGAGTCTGGCAGATCAGAGTGTCCTCCCCGCAGGGGGTCTCTGTTCTCCGGACCCAGTACTAAGCCCTGCCCTGGCCACTTCACACCCCGACACCTCTCAACATCCCTTCTCCTCTCTGATGTCTATGCAGACTTCCCGGCACCTATATGGATGCCTGAGCTGGCTGAATAGACATTTATAGTAAAAGCACATGTAACGGTATTTCTGGCCCGGCCTGACCCACCCAATCTCACATTGGCCCCTGTGGTCTAACCGGTCCCCATTACAGTGTGATAGTGTCTGGTGGTGCACCTGTTGGCAACAGGACTCCTGAGTCTCCCGCATGATGGTGTGTGGGGAGGACCCGTCCAGACAGGCAGCTGAGGTAGTGTGCGGAGTCCTACCTAGTTCCAGTGCAGCGCCTCCACCTCATCAGGGTCCCTTCGGTCACTTGGGGATGGTCCTGACGAGGAACTCCTCTGTGGTGCTCCTCTCTGTACATTCACTCCACACATGTACACGAGAGGGTTTGTGATTAAGAGCATCTTTATTGGTTGAGGTGGGCTAACTGCCCCTCGCAGTAGTTTCTCTAGCCACTCATTGTCCCTCAGTGCTTCCCTTTGAAAGGTGTAATTCTCCTTTAATAGGGATTCCCTATCCCAGCCGGGATGTCTTTACCCTGTGCCAGGTCCCTGGACACAGTCTTCCTGTTCAGCTATTATAACATAACTCTCGCAGACTATTCAGAACTCCTACAGAACTCAGGACTCAGATAGAACTAACTATTAGACACAGTGCTGTGCCTTATGTACACTCTGGAAGCTGACACACCTCTGACATCACTAACCATGGAATCAGAGCATGTGACCACTCCCATCCATACACAGGGCACCCCACCAGGGTGTGAGGGCAAACCTCCATAATTACTGCTGGCATGCCCACAACTTACCAGGCCTTACTGTCAGCAGGAGAGATGACTGTAGCCATTTTACATGACCGCTACACACAAATGAAATAAAACATACTTTAATACATAGGATAACTTGGGCAGACTCATAGCTGTAAGGGAAATAGGACTGGGATATCTGGGCTTGAAAATCAGGAGTCACTGGGCAGCCCTGGTGTAATTCAACCCACGTACTGGCAAATCATGCCTGCACGCCAGGGAGAATTAGGAGACTACTGATATCTTTGCCCCCCCCAAACTCCTGCAAACAACATGATTGCATTTCTACCCAAATATCTCACCTAAAACTTACATATAGAACGTTTCATGAGTCTTAGGCTCAGGGAACATGAAAAGTGGAAACGAAGCAAAAGGAAAAAGCAGGCACTAATACTCCGGAAAGTAAAAAAAGGTTGAATGAAATCCAGGAGAGCGTGTGCCCATAAAGACTATTTTAATGGAAACCACAAAAAATATACAGCTACATTACGGGGTACACAAACCCCCACCAACGCGGCTCGAATTGCGTTGGTGGGGGTCTGTGTACCCCGTAATGTAGCTGTATTTTTTTTGTGGTTTCCATTAAAATAGTCTTTTTTTATGGGCACACGCTCTCCTGGATTTCATTCAACCTTTTTTTACTTTCCCGAGTATTAGTGCCTGCTTTTTCCTTTTGCTTCGTGTCAAGTCATCCAGAAAAAACAGAAGCACGCCCCCTACTGTGAAAGAAGAAACCTGCACAGCCAAAAGGACATTACCAACTCTAACTGTGAGTTATTTTATCACAAGCACATTCTCCATTCTGACATTATATGCTGGGACACTTTATTGTGTGGCCCCTTACTACAGTGCTCGTGGGGGCCCTAGCCCACTAGTCAGATTACAATGGAGCAGTGATTAATACATGATTGTTCTGTGTCCTATGGATTGGCTATCCCTTATCCATTATCCAGGGGGTTTTCATTTCAGGAATCATTATATACATTTATTGAACGTTACAATTTTTGTACTACATATTTTGAGGGTTTTTTTGAGAGCACCACACATTTTTTCCATTTTTCTATGAAAAGTGGACAGGCAGGGGACACTTTAACGTTCACATGTTATAATGCCGGGCCCCTGGCTTATGGTGCCAGGTAGCTGCCAGGGGCCCACCGTTCCAGTGGTAACCTTTATTGTATAGCCTGGTTACCCCCTTTATCGTATAGCCTGGCACCCCCTTTGGAGGGAAGTATTATGGGAAATGGGGGGGTCCCAGAGTTGAAATGAATGCGGTTCAGCTTGGGGAGACCCTCTGCTTCAATCCTGTTTTAAAAAATTTTTTTTTTATAAAAAGCGA
This sequence comes from Ascaphus truei, assembly GCF_040206685.1. Classification (NCBI taxonomy): domain Eukaryota; kingdom Metazoa; phylum Chordata; class Amphibia; order Anura; family Ascaphidae; genus Ascaphus; species Ascaphus truei. Next base: position 204,384 of record NW_027456839.1, read on the forward strand.
GTGACTTGCTCCTTCAGAATACTGATTTTCATGTTCGGTTAAAGCCTTACTTCACAAATGTAGTAAAGTGCTTTAAAACATTTTTTTGATTTCAACCTTCCCCAGCGATCTCATCTGTCTATCTTAACCTTGTGTCGCCCTGCTCCTTACTTCCCTTCTCCTTTCCCACTCAACCTGTCTTCACCAACCTACTAACACTTCTCTACCTCCTTTGATACCTAACCTACCAAGTCCTACTTCACGTCCCCCTTCACTCCACTTCCAGTCACCACTCCCACTATCTAACTTGCACATTTCTATAGCTTTCTGATTTCCTCACTTCTCCACATTTATTCTTCTTTCTTTCTAGCTCCCTACTTCCTCTCCTCCTTGCTCTCCCCTCTACCACTTCCTTACTACTTGCTGCATCCCTACCCCACTTTAAATTCAAGTCTACTTCCTTACTCCTTCTTATAGTATTGTCTCCTTAAATGTCTCCACTTCGGCTTATTTCCTCTCATCTACTTGCTTTTATCCTCTTACTAACTCCCTCTCTATCACTCACCCTGCCCTTACTCGCTTAATGGTTCTGCCGCTACGGCGCTATACTAATTCCCTTCCCGTATGTCTTTCTATTCTTCCCAGACGCAAAATTCAAAAAGCCCGCGTCGGGCCGGTGAGGTGACTAATCCAGGCCTGCGCGGGTCATCCGGCGCATTCTGGACGCCTTGATGGGCTTACGGCTGTCCTTGGTCTTGCTGGTGACGTCATCTGGTCGCGCCGGTGGGAGCTGGTTCCGCGCCACCTCCAAGATGGCGCCGCTCCTTCCGGGGCACAGCTGTGATGCGTATCCGGGGGGCGGCCATTTTGGAAGACGTCTCTCACCAGTGCGGAGGTGCGTGCGCCCGCTCCTGTTTCCCGCTCACCGCTCTCTTCCTGCTCCTGCGGTTCACTGTGGATTCCCGCCTTCTAGAGCTGCTTCGCCATCTTGTGTCGGGGGCCGCCATCATCAGAAAGGTAGGCCGCAAATTTTCTCACCAGGGATTCAGTTTCAGCGCAGGTTGCTTGATCACTGGACATCTGTAGTTGGGGTGTCGGGGATCACCGCTCTTTCACTCGGGGGTGAGTTTCTTTATTTGGTGACAGCTTCACCGTGGCCGGGGACCAGACCTCAAGTAGAGGGACGAGAACTGGAGGAGAAGCAAAGAAACACAGGTTGCTGAGGCCATGACACCGAGGGATTAGCCTGATACACTACAGGGGTGAACAAAGCCGGGACAGACTCTGGTTATGCATAGTATATGTTAGGTTTTATTAATTCAAGCTCAGGAAGAGCGAGGCAGGAGTGGGGGGGAGTGACCTGCTTCAAAAATCCGCATGGGCCACGCACTAGGGGGGAGGAGGGTGGATCTCCTGGGCCCTAGTGAAGTCCTTTGGGACTGGACGCGGTGGGTGAGTGAACTTCATCCCACGTTTCCTCCGGGCGGTTGGAGAGGAGTCCAGCTTCCCAAAGGCGGTGATCTCGTCAAGGAGGCGACGTCGCCGAGACGACGAGAATTCTACTGTCTTTTGTCTTGTCTAGTGTTTGTTGTGTCCCCCCAGGTGTACCCTCTTGTGTGCTCCCCCTTGTGTATTGCTGTAGGTGGTGAAGTGAGGTATTGCAGTTCGAGAAGAAGAGGAGGTCGGGATTGTGGTCCAGGTGCATCAATCAAGAACAGATATCGGCAGCAAAGTCATCTCATACTTTTAAATGAGTAAGGAACTCAGGCTAGTATCACATAACTTTAAGGGGTTTAACAGCCCGGTTAAACGCAGAATCGCCTTCCGAGATTATAAGCGTAAAGGGGCAGAAATTCTGTTTCTGCAAGAAACACACTTCTCTCAAGACAACTACCCCAAATTCCTGGATAAGGACTACCCGACACACTTTTTGTCTTCCGCGAAAGTCAAAAAAAAAGGGGTGGCCATACTAATTCATAAAAGAATACCGTTCGTACCCGATAGGACTTTCAAAGATAAAGAGGGCAGATTCCTCATAGTAAGAGGTGCAATCCAAGGGTTCCCAATTACTCTAGCAACAATATATGCCCCTAATGAGACGGCCCCCGTTTTTTTCTCTACCTTCTTTGGGAAACTCAACAAAGTGGCCAGAGGTAATATCATTGTCGCTGGAGACTTGAACAGGGCACTACGGGAGGACCTTGACAGATGTTCATCCACTAATATTACACACAGATCTGACATACTAACAATTAAAAAAGGGTTACGTGACTGCCAACTACTCGACATCTGGAGGGAACAACACCAGAGACTGAGAGAATACACCTTCTACTCACACCCACATGACACATATAGCAGGATAGATTACTTCCTTGTATCCAACAGAATGGTCCCTGGGGTCTCTCGCACCGAGATCCATGATATTTCATGGTCAGACCATGCATCTATAGAGCTGCGGTGCACACTAATCCCACTAGACAGACCTAGAGCGAACTGGAAACTAAACGAAATCTTGCTGAAAATCCCAGCCCTACAGGTGGAAATTGGGGAAAAGCTCACACAATACTTCGAGGAGAATGAGGGGAGTGTGGCTACGCACTCCAGACTGTGGGAGGCCCATAAGGCTACCCTCAGGGGGGTCATTATGAATCTGGCCGCTAAACGGAAAAGAGAACGGGAGGGAAAAATTTTGAAGCTAGAGGAACAGCTAGCAGAGCTTTCCTCCCTCCACAAAAAAATAAGAATGCCCACACGTTAACTCAAATACTAGCCACTAAAACTAGTCTTAACCTCCTCCTCTCCGCCCAGGCCGAGAAGGAATTGACCTGGTCCAAGCGGAAATTTTATGAAAAAGCTAACAAGCCTGACACACTACTTGCCAATAAGCTAAAAAAACAAGCTTCCAAACTATCACATTCACGCAATTCGAAACCAAGATGGGGACCTTACCTCCATCCCAGCGAACATAGCAGGGGAATTCAAAAAGTATTACGAAATATTATACAATGGAGATAAGGTAACCCATAATCCGAAAACAAAGGAGGATTTACGGACCTTCTTAATAGAGGCACATTTACCCATTTTGAAGAGATGCGAAAGGGAGGCACTCCAGTCGGACTTCACGATGGAGGAACTCTCTGGGGTCATCAAAGCACTAAAACCGGCTAAAGCCCCAGGGCCAGATGGCTTTTCGAACTTATATTACAATAAATATTTAAAAATTCTAGCCCCCCACATGTTAAAGTTATTCAATGAAATCTTAGCAGGGGCCTCATTCCCAGCACAAATGCTCCAAGCCTCAATATCGGTGATCCATAAACCCGGAAAGGACCCGGCAGACTGTAAGAGCTACCGGCCCATTTCACTGATTAACTTGGACCTCAAAATATACTCTAAACTTATAGCCAACAGGGTGGGTAGTGTTCTTCCCGGGTTAATTCACACGGATCAAGTAGGGTTTATCGGAGGTAGACAAGCGGCAGATAACACCAGGAGAATTATTGACCTAATTGATCTGGCCCAAAAAGAAAAAATTCACTCCATGGTGTTAAGTCTGGACGCTGAAAAAGCCTTCGATAGAATAGATTGGCCCTACCTATCGGAAACACTGAGAGCATTTGGCTTTGAGGGACGCCTCCTGCAGGCCATCCTGGCGTTGTATAAAAACCCAACAGCAAGAGTGAGATATCAAGGTTTCCCCTCAGAACAGTTTGAAATCAAAAGCGGAACACGTCAAGGATGCCCGCTGTCGCCACTACTGTTCGCCTTATGTATAGAGCCTTTGGCGGCACACATCAGAAATAACCCAGATATCTCTGGTATCCCTGTGGGAGACCAAATGCACAAAGCCGCTCTATATGCGGACGATGTCATTCTCACAATAGCCAAATCTCTCACATCTCTCCCAAATGTATTCAACATACTGGGCAAATTTAACCAAATTTCGGGATTTAAGATCAATCAGTCTAAATCAGAAGCCCTCAATATTAATCTACCAAAAGAAGTTGAAAAACTGATTGACCTCAATTTTCAGTTCAAATGGCAACCCTCCGCTATCAAATATTTAGGGGTTTATCTCACAAGGGAGTACAAAACTTTATATAAAGCAAATTTCCCCAAGATCATAAAGACGCTGGGGGAGGATCTCCGAACCTGGATGAAGGGGAGCATCTCATGGATTGGGAGGATACATAGCGTGAAAATGAATCTCCTCCCAAAGATGCTATATCTTTTCCAGAGTCTCCCTATCCCTTTGGTGCAGGCGGACATCCTCTCCCTCCAGTCAAAAATTATAAAATTTATTTGGAACGGGAAAAACCCAAGAATTGCTAAAGGAATATTAAAACGTCCCATTCATCCTCGGAGGGTGAGCGGTGCCTTGCTTGCAGGCCTACTATAAAGCAGCCCAATTAGGGCAGATTTTCCAATGGCACACAGACCCAAGCCTACGGAGATGGGTTGAGTTGGAGAAGAGATGCTGTGCACCAATTGAAATCCGAAATTTAATCTGGCTACCCAGAGAAGGGGTACGCAAGATGAACAATCCGCTGCAGACCATGGTCAATTCATTATAAGTTTGGGAGGCCACGAAATTCAAATGTAATTTGACTACCAAAACATCATTAATGACACCAATAGTGGGCAACCCAGACTTCGCTCCGGACCTGAATAGCAAAAATTTCTTGATATGGACTCAGAAGGGCTTCTCCCGTCTAAAAGATCTGGAGGGCATAACGACCATACAAACATTTGACCAAATTAAATCCTCTAAGAATATCCCAAACAAATTTTTTAGGTACCTTCAGATCAGAGATTTCTACAATAAAACGCCAATTCGACCGGCGCGAACAAATTTTGAGCAGCTGTGTTCCAGAGATACGGACACAAGGGGACTCACATCTAGAATGTACAGGGAAGTGATCTGCCAGAAGTCGCCCATTGACAATAGACTGAGTTACATGAGACACTGGGAATCAGACCTAGGAGAGACTTTAGAGGACGACGAATGGGACAGAATTATACAGGCGGCGGCGAAAAGCTCAATCTGCACCACATTAAAGGAGAACGCATATAAAGTCCTTATGAGGTGGTATTACACTCCGACGCGCTTAGCGAAATTTGTAAAAGGCTACTCCCCTCTCTGCCCTAAACAGTGTGGGGAAGCAGCTGACCTCCGACATATGTTGTGGTCTTGCACTAAGGGGGCCCCTATTTGGGAACAAATCAGAGATTGGATTCAGCGGATTCTCGATTTGGAGATCCCCCTGGACCCGTGGCTGTTCCTATTGGGCATGCGGATCCAGGGTCTGTCAAATGCGTCGCATAAATTAATCGCGCATTTTGCTACAGCCACAAGATGTGAGATCGCAGCATTATGGAAACAGCAGGAGATACCAATTATCCCTAAGATCAAAAACAGAATTTGGCATGTCTGCCGGATGGAACAATTAACGAGTTTAGTTAATGACTCCGGCACAAATGTTCTAAAGGTCTGGGATCCATGGTTGACCCAGGTAGACATCCCAGGAGTGGACGCCACCTCAATCTTGCACTAATTAAACTAGGTGCGTTCTCCTTTAAGGGCAGATTAGACAACACGACTCAGCGACGCACAGTTAGCAGACCTTCATGTAGTCATAGAATAGGGAAAAACAAATAAAAGAAAGAAACCTCAGAAGAACCTGTCCCAGTTAAAACCCTTAGCTATTGCCTAAAAGGTTGAACAAGAGATATCTAAAAAACTGCACCAGAGCCTGGCAACCTACCACCTCCCTCCCACCCCTAACCTCTTTCCCTGTCCCCTTGTCAAGTTCGTCTGGTCTTGTTTGTAAAGTGTTAAGTGGATGTGTCTTCGAGGCGTCATTACATGTGTTTAACAAAACTGGAAATGTAATAATGGGCTGTGGAACATTGGCTGTATTTGTACTTTCCAATAAAAATTTAAAGTTGAAAAAAAAAAAAAACATTTTTTTATATTGCATTGAGTAATGGAAACCCAAGACAGTGTTGGTGCTAGCTAGATATAAACACTCCAGACATGTACCAATCTTTAAACCCTTGGGTATTTAATGTTGGTACAGATAAGAAGCATGGCTTACTCCAACCCGTTTACCCTGTGGTCAAAATATTAGTACAGCTCAACCCCGTTATAGCGCAATCTGCTATAGCGCGAATCCGCTTTTAATGCTGTCTGAGCGTGGCTCCCGATTTAAAAACATCTCCAAGGTTTTATTTTTATATAATATTCAATGCATTATTGCTAACAGACACACGCTGATACACATATATACACACACCCCTACACCATGCGGGAATTGAACCCATGATCTTTCATATGCTGGTGCAATTCTCTAGCTGCTACACCACAGTATTGGTGTGATGAATCTGACTCTATAAACAAACGTAACATCTACTGCACAGTGCAGTCCATGGGTGATCAGGGTTCAATTCCCGCATGTGTATTATATAAAATGTATTCACTGTTGGGCTGTCATTGATGTGTGATGCCTTTGTGATGCTTTGCCAGGCCTTTACTGCAGCTGTCTTCAGTTGTTGTTTGTTCGTGAGTCTTTCTGCATTAAGTTTTGTCTTCAGCAAGTGAAATGCATGCTCGATCGGGTTGAGATCAGGTGATTGACTCGGCCATTGCAGAATATTTCACTTCTTTGCCTTAAAAACATCCTGGGTTTCTTTCGCAGTATGTTTTGGGTCATTGTCCATCTGTAAAGTGAAGCGCCGTCCAATCAACTTCACTGAATTTGGCTGAATCTGAGCAGACAATATATCCCTATACACTTCAGAATTCATCCGGCTGCTTCTGTCTTCGTTCACATCATCAAAAACCACTAGTGACCCAGTGCCATTGTAAACCATGCATGCCCATGCCATCACTGCCTCCACCGTGTTTTTCAGATGATGTGGTACACAGCAACTCTCTTTTTTAGATGTCCTCATTACACAGACTAATGGGGAGTTATATACTGATCTTTTTAGAAAGGATACATACAGAAATGCCATTTTAAGGGCAGATAACCATCATCCTCCTTCTCTTATTGATGCATTACCTTTTTCACAGAAAGTCCGGGTCTGCAAAATCACGAGCAGGAAGGATAATATTGAACCAGCTATTGGAGAACTACGTAGTAGATTCCTGGCTAGGGGATATCCTCCTGCTGTGTTAGACCGGGCACTGGATAAAGAGGTAAGTGCTACCAAAAATAAGAAGGAGGACAGGCTTGTATTTACCACTACGTACAGTCATAAGCGAAGCAGAGGAAAAGACCTCCCAGCCTGACGCTACAAGCCTGGTAGACAGCGTGTATCACGCGCAGGCTGTATTAACCCCCAGCACATCGGAGACCAACCATGTAGGAATAAGCACTGTAGCTGTGATGAATCCTTGATCACATTGAACGGGAAAACACTGGACACGATGGGCCCTTGGTCCCTCTAAGGATTCATTTTGCTGGGGGTTAATACAGCATGCGCGTGATACACGCTATCTACCAGGATTGTAACATTGGGCTGGGAGGTCTTTTCCTCTGCTTCGCATATTGCTGGTTTGGCCACGGCTGCTCAGCCTGGAATTAAGACTTTCATTATTGACATTATAAGAAGAGGCTTATACCCCGTGAATATGTATGTAATCACTTAATTGGTGATTTGAGAACTGGAGTGCTATCGTTATTTTTTTTTCTAACCATTTATTTATTTATTTTTTGTGGCATCTATTTATTCACATTTTTTCTTTCTGTGGAACATTTTTTTTATTTCTCTGGAGTGAGTATTCGTGCTATTCCTATCCTGTGTGTTTTTTATTATGGAAGATTATGTAGAAGTGGAGGATGAGGAAGGGGTTACTGATACCTATGCCTTTAACTGTGGAGACACTCACCGTCAGAGGAGGGCAGAGTCAGTTTTTGATGAAGGTGCTAATTTCATCTGTGAAGAGCCTGCTGACTTAATTACCCACTTCCTTACATTGGAAAAACTTATCACAGGACATTAGGTATTGGTGGGACATTACCACTCTTGAGAACTATGCTAGAGTTAAAAGGATTCCATGAGGCTTACGCTTGAAAAAGGTACCGTCCTTTGGCTTTATTAATAAAGATTTTGAGAATGACTGGAAAGCCATATTAGATCATTGCTCATTTAAGCTAATCAAATTGATCATTAAGTATAAGCTAAATTAAAAAAAAGAAAGTGAGAGCCAATGTGAAAGTCCTACAGGATAAATTGAAAGGTTGCAGAAAAATGGAGAATTTTATTAAATATGACCAAACACTTTTAAGCAACGTGGGTGCTATGGAAAAGTCTCTAATGATTAAGAAACAACAAAAGTTTGATAGGGACAAGATAGACTATGAGAAGCAGCAAGTTTATATATGGCAACGCTACACTACAAACGCACAAAAGCCACAACCAAAATCTGGTTCTAAATATCAGAATAATAAAAAACAAGGTGACTCCAAGAACCCGAATAAATCCATCCTAAAACGCCATGGAAACGCTTCCAGTTTTGAGTCAGATGGTTCTGACTATGAGAGTCGTTCACTAGGCGTTTCCTTTTGTGATGATGATGATAATTGGCGAGTTAGATCTACCTCCCCTGAAACCGACTCTTCACAAAAATCTGTTATGATGCCCTCTCGGAAAGAAGATAAACCTTCATACTCCTTGTTTCAAAAGGAGTCAAAAAACGAAAGAGGACAAGGAGATCATCAAAGAAGAGAAGGGGGGAGGGGGATCCGGGGGATCGAGCAAAAGAAAGAAATATGCATAGGAGAAGTTGTGGATAATGTTATCAACATTTCACATAAGACTCTTACAGATGACCAGATTGCGGTTCTAAATAGAGGTTTAAATTTTGCCCCATACCAAGATTTTAATTTATTCAATACCATCATTGATCTCCAAAAATTAATTCGCAAATTGTCTCTTAAAAAATATTTTAATAGAAAAAAGGGACAACAGAGGTTCCACTATATTCCACTGATAGAGGTCTAGCTGAGAATGTTGATGGTATTGATGTTTCAATGGAGAATTTGGATTTGCATTCATTTCGTGAACAATGTGCTTTATCAGATCTTAGAGATCTTTATGATGAACAAAATCAGGATTTGGAGCCTGAGATCCCTTCCTCATTCAGCTTCTTTGGGCAATTACACTTAGGTCTTAAGAAGAAATCAACCTTTTGCCCTCATATTTTTAACAATCATAATATTAAGACCTTTGAGAAGCTGGTTGAGAGGGATCTCAGGTTATTGGCTAGGGGTATTGTACCCCGGGGGGTTCCCTCTTTAAATAAAACGAATCTGTCAGATATTGACTTCCAGGAGATGATTGCCCTCAGGGAAGATAGGTCTATTACAATCAAAAAGGCTGATAAGGGAGGGGCCATTGTGGTGCCCTCTTCTTCAGATTATCAGGCAGAGGCACTTAGATTACTTGAGGATGTTGAATCTTATACAAAATTGACATGATCCCACATGTGAGTTTTTACACCTTTTGAAAGAGATTCTTGAAGAAGGAAAGGCCCTATTTGTACTTAACACAAAGGAATATGAGTTTCTCTACAATGCCTCACCTATTGTGCCCATCTTCCACCATCTCCCAAAGATCCATAAGTCACTTGTCCGCCCTCCTGGGCGGCCCATTGTGGCCAGTATTGGATCTTTGGGAGATGGGTTATCACGCTACATTGATGGTTTTTTACAGCCACTGGTAAAAAATCTGCCTTCTTTTCTGAGAGATTCTATGGATCTTTTATCCGCTATAAAAAATGTTATGATAGAAAAAATTAAACTAAACATATACTAAGCGCTTAACCTATTAGCCTAACTTAACAATACATGATAATGATGGATAAGTGCTCTAAATGTTGGAATTCCCTTACAAAGATACAACAATAAACTAGTGAATTCTACAGACTAATATAACAAACTGAGAAGACGGCTGCCTAAGGATTGAAAAACCACAAACCTATCCACAAGGTAAGTACAACAATAGCTTAAAAACAAAAATAAAACAAACAATGAAAGAAAACAGAAATAGTCCTTGGCGCACTATCTGGTATATAAACCTGCAGAAAAATGAAGTCCAAAGATCTTGGTAGTGAGGATTGTTGGTCCGGAATCCAATCGTACTCAAAGTCCTCTGAGGTGGTGGAATCAGATTTGTGCGAATGATGCTTTAATGCATGCCAGACCAATATGATTGGGTTCAAAGCAGGATCTTAATGAATGTTGCAGATGTGTTTTGGGGTCAATGTCTTGGAAGGACTGGTGACCACTCCAGATGTGAAGTATTCAGAAATGTTACGTTCTTCCCTCTGAGCAATAATGACCTTCTGTATGTAGACTCTCTAATATGAGGAAAAAGCCTTAATGGACTGGTCATGCACAGCTGCATCTAAAGACTTAGTAAACAATTATTTGGAAGTCTGACTCCTCCTCCCTGTCAGGGAGGGGGAGACAAAGAGCACGAACGAAAGAGAAGTGCCCGATAGAACAGAAAAGTAGCATATTCAATTTAAGCAAAGTGACACTGACAGATCCACAGAAGAGTGTCATCTCAAAGGGGTTATCTTTTGCGCCAGTGAAGAATCACAATAGCTTTGATCTCTTCATGGATGCAAATAGATTCCTCCGCAAACTCACCCTCAAAAGGTTTTTCATGAATAGAGACCAAGCCCCTAGATTAGGACCAACCATTCCACCAGTAGTAGCACAAGAGGTAAATATGGTCCACACGGGTTTGAAACCCAAGTCCTCCTTTTATCCTCACTTTGCAAAGGGCAATCATCTGGAAACATTTTTCCAGATGATCAACACTGATTTTGAGAATCTGACGATTAACAAACAGAAAATAACAGAGAATCTCACAAAACAAGAAAAAACAGCCTTAAAAGAAATCACAGAGAATGAGGAATTAGTGATAAAACAGGCTGATAAAGGGGGAGGAACTGTTCTGATGGACAGGGATAATTACAACAAGGAATCTTTAAGACTACTGGGGGAGGAAGAAACATACACTAAATTAAAGAAAAATCCAATAAATGAATTTACAGATGAGCTGAGGGTCCTGTTGGAGAGGGGGAGGCTCCTGGAGGTGCTAGACGAGGGGGAATATAAGTTTCTATACAGTGACAAGTCAAAGGTACCGGTATTTTACCAACTGCCAAAAATTCACAAAAGTGAAGTCAATCCCCCAGGCAGACCTATAGTCTCGGGGATTGACTCACTAACATCAAACTTGTCACTGTACATAGACATATTCCTCCAGAAATATGTCACTCAACAAAAGGCATACTTAAAGGATACCACAGATCTATTAAATACACTGAGCAAAGTCAGGTGGGAGAAGAATTTCTTAATGGCAACATGCGACGTTGTGTCGCTATATACATCAATAGACCACACAAAAGGATGTAGAGCCATAAAAAGATTTTTATTGAAAGATGCTGACCTAACAGACATACAAGCTGACTTTATTATTGATGGAATCATGTTCATTTTACAGCATAACTTTTTTTGGTACGAGGGAAGTCATTACTTGCAGAAACGAGGAACGGCGATGGGGACCAGGTTCGCCCCTAGCTACGCCAACCTCTTCATGGCATCATGGGAGGAAGATAACATCTGGCCTAATGGAGAGCTTGGGGAGGGCCTGGTCCTCTGGCGTCGGTTCATCGATGACGTGTACCTAATCTGGGGGAATGGAGAAAGTAAGTTACAAGATTTTCTAACAGGCATAGACAATGTAGAACTCAATCTAAAATTTACAAGCGAGTACAGTGACAGGCGAGTGAATTTCTTAGACCTAGAAATATATATAGAAAACGATCAAATAAAAACAAAAACATTCTTTAAGAAAACTGATAAAAATAACTACATCTTACGGACGAGTTGCCATCTCCCGAGGTGGATGGACGGAGTTCCATCAAGCCAGTTCACCCGAATTAAGAGGAACTGTAGTGAGAGGGAAACTTTCTTACAACAATCCAATGAACTAAAGGAAAGATTCATAGAGAAAAAATACAAGGAGGAAAAGATAGATGAGGCTCTACTAAAGATAGATAAATTGGAGAGGGAAGATCTTCTAAAACCTAAATTAAGGGATAAAACGATAAAGAACAAATCAGACTTTGCATTCCTCACTAACTATAATGGGGAAGCCAAGGAAATTAGGAAAATCATAAATAAGCACTGGCCAATACTGAAGAATGACCCAATTTTGGGAAGCGAACTACCTGATCATCCAAATATCATCTTCAGGAAAGCACGAAATTTAAAAAACACACTAGCTCCCAGTGTCCTTAAACAGAAAGCCAAGCCCCAGAACTGGTTACAATCCAATAAAGGTTTTCATGGATGCAAGACATGTAGAGCGTGTCAATTTAAATCGAACAACAAATTGGAGTTTACATCTAACAACACAGGGGAAAGATTCAATATAGAATCCAGTCTAACATGTAGGTCAGACCATGTTGTGTACCTCCTGGAGTGCCCTTGCAAACTACAATATGTAGGGAAGACTGAGAGACCAATAAGAACTAGGATTATCGAACATTTGAGTAGCATCAAGAGATCTCTTTTAACTCACAGTCTCTCCAAACACTTCATGGAGAAGCACCAGGGGGACACGACAGGTCTGACTTACACACCTATAGAATATGTCTCGGGCCACTGGCGGGGGGGTGACCGCAATCTGGAACTCATGAGAAGGGAGACCTTCTGGATTCACAGGTTGCGGACACTCTCACCCAGGGGACTCAACATGGAAATCGAGATTGCACCCTTCTTGTAACCTGTATAAGATGTAAAATTGCTGATGTGTTGAATTAACCGGTTCTTCTGTCTTTTCCTCCTTCTGCTGTTCTCTCTCACAGTGTGCAACTGCCATCCGTTATCCTTTATTATAAACCACATAAGAACTAAGATGTAACACACTACCTGTCATCCCTAGGTTAGGTTTATTGTTTAGGATTTTATGCCATTTGTATAAACTAGTATCTATATTTATAGACACCCTCATATATATGTGTATGTATTTTTTAAGTTGGTCTGTGATATGAACATGTTGTTTATATTCCATCATAGTATCGGCGCTATAATAATAAGTAAATGTCCTGCAATTATTTATGCCAATCTTACATTATGGAACCCCTTATAATATTAATATGTATTCCCATACTATAGAGAGTTTATATATATATGACGGAGCTCCCCCACTTTTTACATAATTTTGAAGTACCACATTGTACAACCTGTGGTATGAGATTAATTGTGAATTACTTTTTTTTTTTTTTTTTTTTTTTTTTTTTATATATATCAATTGTGATTGTAATGCCCCCATAGTCCTGTCACGGGAAAAATTCTCTCTCCCTAAAAAACATACCCATGCCCTTTAAATTCATCCCTGGTGGGCTATAATATAATATAGATCACATTACAGAAATTAAGTCTGCCTTAAACCTGTCCCACTTGGAAACTATTCTAACCACACTACTATGAGCCTAAATTCTTAGTGCAAAGAAATAAAACATCATTCGAGCACCAATTATCTAATTGGACCACCCATTCCCTCTAAACATAGAAAATTATTAGTTCCCTTTACCCCACAAGGTGTGGTTAATGACAGGTTAAACCATGCCAAACCTCATATATTTAGGATTCCACTCCTGTTGAATAACGAGCTCCCTTATATATATGGATACAAAAATAGTGCAGACCAATTGATTTTACAAGTGTTTTATTGATTAATTAATTAAAAACCAATTGTGGAAGGTATATAGAGATAGTTTAGAGGAGGGGGCGGTACACTCCTGAGGAAGCCACACACCTGGCGAAACGCGTAGAGTGGTAGCCGCCCTGAGAGGAGAGAGGAGAGATCTGGGAGCTGACACTCACACAGCCGCGACCGGAAGTGACGCATCGGGACTAAGCGGAAGTGACGCATTGGAGCAAGCAAGGCGGGACCATTGACCGGTGAGAGAGCTGGAGTCCAAGTCCTCTGCAGCACCTGTATACTCCTGTATATACCCAGCAAAGGGAGCCGAATAGCCCACACAAGAGGGGATCTACGAGGGGACTAGACCGGCGAGACAGCGAGCACCAGTGGAGGTGAAAGGTCACAGAGAGCGGTGGTCCACACGCAGTCACACCGGGTGAGCCTGGAGCTAACCATTTTCTCTCCTCAATCACTATCAATGTGATACATGCCTTAACCACTTGTTTTTATTGTAAGTGTTTATTTTTACCCTATAAAGTCGAGTTTTTTATTGTTACTGGTCTGCACTATGGTATCATTTCTTTTACATATACACTGCTGCTGAGCTGAGAGTTGGAGATCCCACTACCTGGTTAAAGAAATCCTCCTAGCAGAGACCATTGTGTGTCAAAACCGCTCGTTTTTGACTTACATCTTGTAAGTAGGCAATACATAGGAGCCAAGACAGAACACAAATTTATACACCTTTTAAAAACTGTCTGCAATTAGATTGTTTTTTCTTTTTGTTCTATTTCCCTTTATGCTCCCCCTGGATTGCAGTTGGACAATTTTATCTTCAGACACGGGGTACTGCTATGGGGACGTCATTTGCCCCCTCTTATGCTAATTTGTTTGTGGGTCTTTGGGAATCCACACACATTTTCGGTGCTGATAATTCTTTTCGTCATCAGATTATTTTCTATAAACGGTATATTGACGATTTGATTATGATTTGGGATGGGGATTTATTATCACTGCATGCCTTTATTCATACACTTAATACTAATTCTTTAAATCTTAAATTTACTTATGAAGAACACATGAATCACATCAATTATTTAGACATTACTTTATTTATTGACACGACAGGCACTATTCAAACGGACATTTTTAGAAAGCCTCATTCACGTAATACTTTATTGGAAGCAGACAGCAGTCATTCTAAATCATTCATTCGAAGTATACCCAAGGCTGAATTCCTTCGACTAAGACGGCTTTGTTCAAATGACGATTTATTTGAGCATCAAGCAGAGGAATTAAAAACTCGATTTGCTCAAAGAAAATATAATCACACTGATATTGAAGCAGCATATCTGTGTGTCAAATCTACAAACAGGATCGATTTGTTATCGAACTCGTCTGTGAAGTTCAAGAAGAAACATGAATTGGATCGAGTGACGTCTGCTCTATTTGTCACCCAGTTTAGTCGCCAGGCTGAACAGATTCGTTCTATCATTTATAAACATTGGGGGACCCTCACTCTTGATAAGGACCTACATAGTTCAGTTAACCAGGGTCCAGCCATTACTTTTAGGAAATCCAAATCCTTATCTGACTATCTTTCTCCAAGATTGTTTGACTCTAAGAAGTCTAACAAATCTGTTTAAAATAAAAGGTTTTTTTAAATGTGGAAAATGTTGCGTTTGCTGCTATGCGAAACCAATTAAGTCTATTAAGACTATTTATTCTAAAAAGAACTATAGGATCCCATCCTTTATTAATTGTGACTCACAATTTGTCATATACTTTCTTACCTGTGGCTGTGGCCAAGGGTACGTGGGCTGCACTATACGCCCTGTTAAAAACAGAATCATGGAGCATATACGTTCCATTAAAAGAAAAGATTTCATGTTACCAGTTTCAAAACATTTTACTGACTGTCCTTCAGGAGGTCTATCAAATGTTCATTTTTCTGCTGTAGAACTGGTGCCCATGCCCATGAGAGGGGGTGATAGATTAAAGCTCCTCAACCAGCGGGAGATGTTTTGGATCCATTCTTTGGATACATTATCCCCTGCAGGAATTAATACAGAATGGGATCTAGAAAAGGTGAAGGGAAACACAAAATGGATGTGCCCCCTAAAAGAATTCACTTAAATGCACACCATAACAGTGTAAAAATTAACTTTTAATAAATTTACTTAAAACATATATTACCAAAGTAATGTGTAATGTGAATTAAAAATATATTAAATCAACGCTATCAGGCAACCTTGTCGTCAGTTATAAGTTCATACTATCCCATTTAACCACTTAATAATGGTGGGATATGGAGGACACAGATTGCTAGGAGTCAGGGTGTTAACCCCTCTGGAGCAACGGTGAGACCCAATAATGGAAGTGTATAGATGTACACAAGTGAGTGGCCAATGGGTTAAATGTCCAGCTACCTTGCTAGATCAGCCAGCACTGCGCACTATAATGGAGACTTTAGTGTGTTAAAATAAGAGTGCTAGAGTGATAAAGCTGGCAAATGCAGTGATAATGGTAGTACATACACTGCTTGTCCGGGATGGGAAGGGAGCGAAGATAGCAGGGATACACCATGAAAAATAAAAAATAAATGCATACAATAGTGTAATAAGTTCTTTTCAATCTGGATAAAACATGTATGTCTTGGCTCTATAGCAATGCCTACTTACAGCAGGTCAAAAGGTAAAAAGCATTGATCTACACAGCAGGTAGAAAGGTGTCAGGATCTTCAGGAACAACAGCCCAGGTTTACAGCATAAGAAATCAGCACCTCAGCTCAGACGTCAGTAGATGTGAGTGGATCAGAGACATGCAAAAGACAAAATGTCCTGGGGGTTTGTGTTTACCTGGACACAGGTGGGCGGTGCTTTTGAGGGTGTAAACCATATAAGAGTTTGATTAAGACCAGTGAAACTACTCTTTGATAAAGCGCACCATGCGAGAGGTTTCTCTTTTTAATTAGTTATGTCCCAATAAATAATTTGTTATTTTTTCTATTAGCCTCCAGTTCTCGTTTTTTCATAGTTGTGATCCAAGTCTTTTCCTTCCTGCTTACTACGTACAGTCAAGCTGGTGGTTTTATTAAATCTACCAGTCTTAAACACTGGCATATTCTGCAAAATGATGATATATTATCTGAAAGTTGCTGTGTACCACCAATGGTGGCATTCAAAAGAGGGAGGAATCTGGCGGATAGCCTGATACATGCAGATAATGAGGGTAACTACAGAACTCCTCATTTTCTGGAGGGTGGCAGACCGGGTAACTTTAGATGCATGAGCTGCTCGGTCTGTAACAGTCTGACTACCGGTAGTCAATTCAGTCACCCCCCAAAGCGGGAGAATCATAAAAATTTAAAATAGACGCCCCACAGCGTGTGCTCCGCTGCTACAGAGACTGGAACAGTGAAAGACATTATTGCTTGGCACGGCGAATTGGCTGTACTGCTGTTCAGCTGAACTGGAGACCTCCTAAGTACTACCTTGAGGCTGAGGGCTGTACTAACAGCTAACCGATTGGAAGACCACCCAGGCCCTACCCCCGAGGCTGAGGGATTGAGAAGGAGAGAGCCACGACATCTCTATTGGCGTCCGTTGGTGCTTGGGTAACATTAACCCTGAAATGATTGTTTTTTCTATCTAAATGTACGCTTAATACTCACCTTTATTTTGTGGTTACTAATATAATTTTTAATGCACTATGAGCGTTGTGCGCTGTGTTTTTTTGTATTTCTGTTTGCTATTAGGGGGTATTTGAGCCATCCCTGGTGCCACAGCTGCAGACGTTCCATATACTCTACGTGTTTAAAGGTCACCTCTTTTTGTACATCACTATATCACCTCACTTTTATTGATTGTAGTAGCGCACTATATCTTTTCACATTTTCTCACTCCAGATAGGGAGACTTTCTTATTGAGACGTGAAGCATTCTGGATACATGCTTTAAATACCAGCAACGGTATGGGTCTTAATGAGCAACAGAATTTAAAATGCTTCCTTAATAGAAGGTAATTTTTTGTCTTTCTACAGGCATATTTGATCTTGCACCATCCATGGACTCTGCACTTACCTATTGGGAAAATTATCCTTTTTGTGTGGTTTTTTTTCCATTCCCTCCCTCCCCCTTCTCTCCCCCCCCCCCCTGGCTGTGTGTACCCATTTCTGACTAGGTATACACACTAGTATATTCTAAATACTGATGTACTGCATATTCTTATGTGGCATTTCACGGTAACTTTGCAGGATTATACTGATGTCATCAGCAGTATACAGTCACATGTTTTTAATAGTATATTGCTGTATTAGTTTTGTGCACATATGCTTTATGAATATTTTGGTGTGTGGTTTATTTACACTTTCAGGGTGATTTATAGGAGTGTGTCACTCCTCCCTGCTCTGACACTGATCCCATGGCGACGGATACATCTTTGTCCAGCCCTGTGAGTACAGTCTTGATTGGTGCACACCCCCCCCTTCCCCCCGACGGGCGGGTCACGCTGACGTCATCATGGGGGAGTGTTCAGTCTGGGGAGAGGTGTGGCTGTGGCTGCATTCCTCCAAGACAGCTCTATGCTGTATTGCCAGGGATTTAGACCTAGACGTCTGACGTCACTAGGGGGCGCCATATGGTAGCTCTGACATCACTAGGGGGCGCCATATGGTAGCTCTGACGTCACTAGGGGGCGTCAACATCCTGGTTATGTGGCAGAGCGGGGAGAGTATCAGGGGGGTGGTATATATTGTGACTGTTTTCTTGTGTTTGGTAGCCTTCACCTTGAGAAAGGCAGTATTAGACTGCCGAAACGTTGGACTTTATGGCATATTAAACCTCCTTTGAGTAAGACCGTGTGCCTGCTTCTTCTTCTTTGTCCGGCTACAGGAAGGGTCAGGAGACAGGGAGGACAGAGGCAGGAGAAACCCATCTGACTCCGGCCTTGCCTGTCCCTACGAATACAAACACACAACCCCTCACTGAATAACATAGCCCTAATCCCATGTAATAATCCTGGGTGTAAACAAAATAATGGTTTTATGAATATTGTAATGGTTTATTAGGGACCTAGGAGGTGGCTAGTGGGGCTGTTATGTGTATTTTTGTTTATTGTGGGTAGTGGGGGTGGATGAACGGGGTATTGGCCCCAAGGATGGGTGTTTAGGCCTACCGGGTGGGGGGGGGGTAGCGGGAGGGGTTAACCCCTTCATTACCTTAGCGGTATTAACCACGAAGTTAAAGAAGAGGTTAAGTCATCCTGCAACCCCCTGGCAAGGCCTAAACACCCACCCAGGGCCAAATACCACCTTCACCCACCCCCGCTACCCACAATAAGCCTGGCACGGGTGTATAACCCCTTCATTGCCTTGGCGGTAATGAAGTTGCCTGTAAATGCATTTTTTATGCATCGGATTCATGCCGGGGGTCTCTGGTGCTGATATTAATGGATATCAGCTCTGGGACACATGCATGTTATTTTCATCGCAGCTTCACCCCACCTTCTTGCCAACTTTTGTGGCGGGACAATTTGGAGAAGAAACAGCAATTTTAAAGTGGCGATCAGCCGCAATAAGCTGATCAGGGCTTATAGAATTGAGCGTGTTTGAAAAACTGGCGATCAGTGCTGAAAAGTGGCTTATCACCGCGCGTCTGCCGATTTTATTTATTTATTTATTTTCCGGCAAAAAAACCCCGGTTATTTTTGCTCTAATCGCCAGCTTCTCTGGGCTTTCTGAATCGCTGTAGGCTTTTTTGGCTATAAACTGGTGATAAGTGGCTTATCGCTGCTTACTGCATGAGGGCCTTAGGGAGGATTTGTTCCTGTAAAGTACACCTAGTTTGGCATAGGATTTGGATGTCAGGGTATCAATGTGCATCCCAAATGTTAAATGGGAGTTGAACTATATGCCCAGATATTTCAAACAAGTAACAGGGGCTAGGATGGTATTAGAGCTGGTTTTTATCTGAAGCTCTGTCATTGGCAGCTTTAGCAATTTAGCTCTGGTCCCAAATACCATTGTTACAGTCTTGTCAGTGTTTAAAATCAGTTTGTTTTGGGAAATCCAGTTTCAAGTCTCAAAAAATCAGATTGAAGTATGTGTTCAAGGTCAGAGAGGCGAGGGCTGCGTGCATATAGGATCAGATCCAAGGCCTCTCACAATAACCTGTTAGGAATATTATTTTCTCATCTATCCGACATAAGTATAAAATATACTCTACCAAGACCCCTAATACAGAGTTACCCACCTTATACGGGAGCAGCTGCCAGACGAGTACAGTAAATGTATCTTATTTCTTTTACCACTGGAGGGCAGCGTGGAGTTGCAAGGAGTGGCGCCCGTAAGGACGACGTGCCAGTTAGGCGGAAGGAGACGCGCACACACTTTTATGTGAAACGGATATTTTTGGGGAGGGATTTAGTAGTCTGAGTGAGAAAATTGATATTTTGTCACAATGGAAAAATGGAAAAATTAACCATTTAAATATGCACAGATTTTATCCCACGTTTGGAAATTAGGGATGTTGCCTAAAAGTCTGAGAATGCATTAAGTGCCACCCACGGGCTTTAATGAAGCAGCATTTGTGGGATAAAGGGAACAGCATCCTGTATAAAGGTATTTTGGGCTCGATATAAATAATTGAAGCCAAAAACTAATATTAAGTAAATTGAGAATGGAAAAATATTCAGCACAAACGTACAGAATGTGATATTCTGAGAGATCTTACAGATGTTATCAAATCCCACAATGAATATATAGAAAATGTCTGTATAGAACGAGTCAAACAAGAATATGCCAATAAAACGTTTAATTGGGAGATACAGGGGCCACAATTCAGGTCAGTTAGCTGGAAGAAGGGAAGCCGGTCAGCCAGAAGAGCAGGTCCTCCGGTCAGCCAGAAGAGCAGGTCAGCCGGTCAGCTCTGAGATCAGCATTACTTATATCCCCTAAACGTTGTCCCCTGCATGTAATGCGCAGAACAGCCTGCACTGCATATACTGTACATGAGATACTTAACCCTTTCTTTTCGCTCGACTCTAATCTGAATGATTTGCTAATTGGTTTGTAATTAGAGAGATATTTGTAGCAGAATCCCATGTATGTTCTTTTTACCTTTTTAGATACCGTTTTGTGTAATAAAAGATATGAGATCAGAGGGGCTTCCTGTTTGCACTCGTGTTTTGGCAGAAGTGTATATGTGACCCTATAAATCTCCCTCACACCCGGCTTGGCAGCGTGACACTAGTGCAATGACCTGGGGAAGAATCACTGAGCTGTTAGCAATAGATACAACGGATAGAAAAGACACTACACATAGGTTGGATTAAAGAGAGTATTTTATTGAAATAATGAATCTCTTTGCTGGTAGGGGCCTGCAGCACATTGCAGAGCAATATAGTAACACGCAGAGCAATGCACTGCAGGCCCCTCCGGCAGCAAAGGAGTGAAGACCAATGCAGGGTGTATAAAGATCTCACTGATAATTCATGCACAAAGGGCAATTTGTTGCTGTGATCCAGAGGAAGGCGAAACATAACCCCTGCTGTGCAATGGGGGAAAAAAATTCCTTCCTGACCCCATTAAATGGCGATCGGAGGGTCCCTGGATCACTGCGCAGTGAGATCAGATGGAGCAGCACAGATCAGCGTTGTTATACACAGGGGCACACTCAGTATATAGAGATGTGGGTGATGGGGCCCTTGTGCCCCTGTGTATAACTCACCTGCTCCCCCATCCCCCTGCATATCTATCCCATTCACCCCTTTTCCTCCCGCATACCTCGCAGGGCCGGCCGGCCATTAGGCGGTCGCCTAGCGCGCAAAGGTCCTAGGGGCGCATTAATAATCATTATTATTTTTTTTCTTATTATTTCTAATTTATTTATCTTTTTTTTAAAATTATTATTCTTTTTTTTTATCCAGTATTTTGGCGCCCTTTTGTTTTTATTTTGCGTCGCGCTGGGGTGCGGTCGCACCCCCTGCAGTCCCGATAGCTACGCCACTGTTTATTTTATTATTTTATTGTATTGTATTGTATTGTATGTCTTTATTTATATAGCGCCATTAATGTACATAGCGCTTCACAGCAGTAATACATGTGGTAATCCAATAAATAACAGATAATATAAATAACAGATCATGGGAATAAGTGCTTTAGACATTAAGGAAGAGGAGTCCCTGCTCCGAGGAGCTTACAGTCTAATTGGTAGGTAGGGAGAACGTACAGAGACAGTAGGAGGGAGTTCTGGTAAGCGCATCTGCAGGGGGCCAAGCTTTATGTGCCATGTGTTCAGAATAGCCACAGTCCTATTCATATGCTTCTTTAAGCAAGTGTGTCTTAAGGTGGGTCTTAAAGGTGGATAGAGAGGGTGCTAGTCGGGTACTGAGGGGAAGGGCATTCCAGAGGTGAGGGGCAGTCAATGAAAAAGGTTTAAGGCGGGAGAGGGCTTTAGATACAAAGGGGGTAGAAAGAAGACATCCTTGAGAAGAACGCAAGAGTCTGGATGGTGCATAACGAGAAATTAGGGCTGAGATGTAAGGAGGGGCAGAAGAGTGTAAAGCTTTAAAAGTGAGGAGAAGAATGGAGTCTGAGATGCGGGATTTGATCGGAAGCCAGGAGAGGGATTTCATGAGGGGAGATGCTGAGACAGATCTAGGAAAGAGTAGAGTGATTCTGGCAGCAGCGTTAAGGATAGATTGTAGGGGAGACAGGTGAGAGGCAGGAAGGCCGGACAGCAGGAGGTTACAGTAATCAAGACGGGAGAGAATGAGGGCCTGAGTCAGAGTTTTAGCAGTCGAGCAACAGAGGAAAGGGCGTATCTTTGTTATATTGCGGAGGAAAAAGCGACAGGTTTTAGAAATGTTTTGAATGTGAGGGGCAAATGTGAGAGAGGAGTCGAGTGTGACCCCAAGGCAGCGTGCTTGGGCTACTGGGTTTTATTTATCTTGTTATTTTTTATACAACTGGGGCACAAATTTTAAGTTTCGCCTCGGGCGCATGAAACCCGTGCTCCGGCCCTGCTCCTTGTTCTCTCTCACCCTCTCACGCCCAATATCCCTATCTCCCTCTAGTACCTGCCCCTCCCGCAGCCTTCCTGATCTTATCTGCCTCTCCTGCGGTCAAACCAACTTCTCAGGGCCCCTAGAATACCCCTGTATCTACGCCCTGGCTCCTCTGCTACCTGCTCCCGGCTTCTTCTCCGCCTAAAAAAGGTGAAGCAGCAGATCTGTCCGCACCTCTCGTATTCTCCTACCTGCTCCTGGGGTCTTCTCCTCCGCCTAAAAAAGGTGAAGCAGCAGATCCGGCCACACCTGTCGTATGCTCCTTGGTCATCGTACACCACGTCTGCCTCCTCGGCCGCCTTGTAGCCCACCTCATTGTTCCACTTGACGCCCGCTTTTTCGTATGCCTCGTCGTCCGCCTCGTAGCCCGCCTCGTCGTCTGGTGGCACAAAGGGCACCACCTTCGTGCGTGTCCTGACCTGCAGGAGACATGAAGTGTTTGTAACCAGGGACAGTGATACTCTGTATCGCAAGAGCTCCTGTGCCACTTATACCCCCTCCGCAATACCACGTTATACCGCCCTCCACAGGGCAAATACCCGTTATACCCACCTCCCCAGGCCCAGTACCCAGTTATACAACCCTCCCAAGGCCCAGTACCCTGTTATACACCCCTCCCAAGGCCCAGTACCCTGTTATACGCCCCTCCCCAGGCCCAGTACCCTGTTATACACCCCTCCCCAGGCCCAGTACCCTGTTATACACCCCTCCCAAGGCCCAGTACCCTGTTATACACCCCTCCCCAGGCCCAGTACCTGTTATACCCACCTCACCAGGCCCAGTACCCGTTATATCCACCTCACCAGGCCCAGTACCCATTATATACCCACCTCACCAGGCCCAGTACCCATTATATACCCACCTCACCAGGCCCAGTACCCATTATATACCCCTCCCCAGAAGGTCATGTTTCTATTTATCAAAAATACATTGAGTAACCTCTGGTTTTCAGGCATGTCCTAGGGGAGTTATCACAGAGACACAGAAACGTCGCTGAGTTTGGTGAGTAACTCCCTTAACCTCTCAGCAGTTGAATTCCCCATTAGGCGCTTAACACGTTAAAAACAAGCGTTGCTATTTCTCTGCATGAAGTTGCAGGTAATTGGAAGAGTTACACAGTGACGGCTATTTCATCACTCACCTTCTTCTCCCGAAACGGTCTTTTCTGTCTTATTTCCGGCTTCACATCGGATATCCATATCCATTCTTGGCCTCTGATCTGTATGCAAGACAATGCTTTAAGACAGGGTTGCGCAACCTTTTTCCCTGCTCCCCCCTCCCCCCTCCCCACCTTGTCTCCGACGTTCTGATGTAACGACGTCATGTGATATCACGTTGCTATGGCAATGCCACATCATGTGACGCCACGTTGCTGTCGCCAGAAGCCGCCGGAGACAAGGAAAGGGAACTTACAGAGGACTTGCGCGCGATTTCCGGCATTTAATTTAAATGCTGTGGGGAAGAGCGAGGGGCCACTGTAAGCGCCGAGCCCCTCCTCCCAAGAAAATGTCGCGCCCCTCGATTTGCACACCCCTGCTTTAAGAGATATTCTGGGACCCTCCAACTCCTCCATCGGACCCTTCCTCATACTCATATTGACTGACCTTGCAGTGCTCTGCCCTGACTTGCACTGACCTGCTATGATGCCTCTCAAAATACCATGCTAACTCATTCTGAACATACATGTGTCCTTTCTACATGTTACCCAGCTTGTATGGGCCACAGACAGCTTTCCCGGGGTCCAGGACTAGTTTCCACCGGGGACCCTCACCCATGGGTCGGCGACCTTGCGAGAACCCACCCCCCCCCCCCCAACCTGTTTTCTCTTGCACTGCCATAGACTACAACATTTCGGCCTGCTGGTCTTTTTCAGGTAAAGTGGCTAAACCCACTAAATCCAGCAAAGAAAGGCCAGCAGCCAAAACATTGTAGTCTGTGGCACAATAAATTATCTTTTTTTATTCAAATCTGTGTGCCCTTTTCCATCAATCTTATTGTATACATTGGACGAAATGCCGGTCTTCCCTGAGACTAAGGGGCACTGGTAAAAGTATCACTAATTGTTTTTTTTGGTATGCAGCAAATCCCCATCATTTTTGCGTTCTCTTGCTCTGCCCCAATCTGACACACCACCTTGCTCTCTCACCCCCCTCTTACACTCCCCCATCACCCTTTCCTTCCCCAAAGGTTGTCCTTTAATCAGATCTTACCCAAATTGTCTCCATCTCCCTTGGAAATGTTCTGTCTTTAAGCTGTGTGGCTCCTCTTGATCCGAACTTTCTTAGCTGACCCCTTTAGGTTTCGGCTCCGAGGGTCTAAAAAATAAGCGACTCCGAAAAGATGTGAAATATGCACAAGGGTCCTAAAATATTTATCTAATGGGGCTCTGAGGGGGAGACTTAAATACTAGTTAATATAATCTATTTAACTAACAAATATGATCTATTAAACTAAGAAATATAATGTATCAAACTAAATAAATATCTATTAAACTAATAAATAGAATCTATTGTACTAAGACATATAATCTATTCAACTAAATAAATATAATCTACTAGCTGAGAGACCCGGCGTTGCCCGGGATGTAAATGCGTAATAGGTAGTATTATTTATAACTCGTGGAACAATAGGTGAGTATTTGTTGTAAAGGTTTCGGGGGGGGGGGGAGAAAGGGGAGCGGGGGGGGGGAGAAAGGGGAGCGGGGGGGGGAGAAAGGGGAGCGGGGGGGGGGGGGAAAGGGGAGCGGGGGGGAGAAAGGGGAGCGGGGGGGGAGAAAGGGGAGCGGGGGGGAGAAAGGGGAGCGGGGGGGGGGAGAAAGGGGAGCGGGGGGGGAGAAAGGGGAGCGGGGGGGGAGAAAGGGGAGCGGGGGGGGAGAAAGGGGAGCGGGGGGGGAGAAAGGGGAGCGGGGGGGGAGAAAGGGGAGCGGGGGGGGAGAAAGGGGAGCGGGGGGGGAGAAAGGGGAGCGGGGGGGGAGAAAGGGGAGCGGGGGGGGAGAAAGGGGAGCGGGGGGGGAGAAAGGGGAGCGGGGGGGAGAAAGGGGAGCGGGGGGGGGAAAGGGGAGCGGGGGGGGGGAGAAAGGGGAGCGGGGGGGGGAGAAAGGGGAGCGGGGGGGGGGAGAAAGGGGAGCGGGGGGGGAGAAAGGGGAGCGGGGGGGGAGAAAGGGGAGCGGGGGGGGGAGAAAGGGGAGCGGGGGGGAGAAAGGGGAGCGGGGGGGGGGGGGGAAGGGGAGTGGGGGGGGGGAAAGGGGAGTGGGGGGGGGTGGAGAGCGGTGGGCATATGTATTGTCATAATTTATGTATGGGCATTTCCCCCCCCCCCCGTTCCCTGTGACTCGCGCTCCCCCCCCGGCGGCCGCTTGGTCCCCCGATGTGCCGTCCTGCTGAGTGAGGCGTGCAGGCGGCTGCAGGAAGCGCCCTGTGTGGGCCTAAGACTCACGCTCCCCCCCCCCGGCGCCCGCTCGATGTGGCGTCTGGCTGAGCGGCGGTAGGAAGCGCCCTGTGTGGGCCTGAGGCTGAGGCGGGACGCGCAGTGGGCCTGAGGCTGAGGCGGGACACGCAGTGGGCCTGAGGCTGAGGCGGGACGCGCAGTGGGCCTGAGGCTGAGGCGGGACGCGCAGTGGGCCTGAGGCTGAGGCGGGACGCGCAGTGGGCCTGAGGCTGAGGCGGGACGCACAGTGACTTACCTGAGCGGGTGGTAGCGCCGGGGAGGTAAGGGAGCGGCTGGGGTAGGAGGGCCGCGCTTCCCGTCCGGAGCCAGTGCAGGATGGCGCACGTGAGGGGGGGGGGAGGGGGGCGGACAGAGGGTGTGTGTGTGTGTATAGAGCTGCTGTGTTGTGTGTGTGTGTGTGTGTGTGTGTGTGTGTGTGTATAGAGCTGCTGTGTTGTGTGTGTGTGTGTGTGTGTGTATAGAGCTGCTGTGTTGTGTGTGTGTGTGTATAGAGCTGCTGTGTTGTGTGTGTGTGTGTATAGAGCTGCTGTGTTGTGTGTGTGTGTGTATAGAGCTGCTGTGTTGTGTGTGTGTGTATAGAGCTGCTGTGTTGTGTGTGTGTGTGTATAGAGCTGCTGTGTTGTGTGTGTGTGTGTGTGTATAGAGCTGCTGTGTTGTGTGTGTGTGTGTGTGTATAGAGCTGCTGTGTTGTGTGTGTGTGTGTGTGTATAGAGCTGCTGTGTTGTGTGTGTGTGTGTGTATAGAGCTGCTGTGTTGTGTGTGTGTGTGTGTGTATAGAGCTGCTGTGTTGTGTGTGTGTGTGTGTGTGTGTATAGAGCTGCTGTGTTGTGTGTGTGTGTGTGTGTATAGAGCTGCTGTGTTGTGTGTGTGTGTGTGTATAGAGCTGCTGTGTTGTGTGTGTGTGTGTGTGTATAGAGCTGCTGTGTTGTGTGTGTGTGTGTGTGTGTATAGAGCTGCTGTGTTGTGTGTGTGTGTGTGTGTGTATAGAGCTGCTGTGTTGTGTGTGTGTGTGTGTGTGTATAGAGCTGCTGTGTTGTGTGTGTGTGTGTGTGTGTGTGTGTATAGAGCTGCTGTGTTGTGTGTGTGTGTGTGTGTGGGCCGTCACTCCGCCTCAGGCCAATGAGAGGTGTGCGGGGGCGGGCGACCCAAGGGACCAATGAGATTTCCCCTAGGGACACCGGACATCCAGGCAGGCAAACATACAGTGCTTTCACTAGTATAGTATAAGATTTAAAAACAATACAATAAAAAGCTGGAGAAATGATACGTTAACCAAGCCACAGATGTGATGCCAATGAGCGTTGAACTCCTTGCAGATCCACCGTCAGCTGGTTGTGGCAGAAAGTGGTGACATGCAGTAGAACAGAGTGGTTGAGCTGTAACCACGGCAGTCAGGTCAGAAATCAACACAATATTTTTTGAAATTTAGAATGAGAATGTTCAATATGTCACATTCTGGGCTCAGACCCTGAGCCCTGTCACATGTTAGCAGCTTGTGATAATAGAAGATATCCATATACTGGGATGTGATAAGAGACATGAAGGTCATTTTATACTGGGTCCCATAACCTGCTTTATATGAAGTATCATTTTACACTAATTAGTAGAGATGCTACATTTTGAAAAATAGCGCTTTTGGCGACATTGTTCATTTTCTCTACAAATGATAAATGAAAAAGTTGGATAAAACGTTATATGTGTGTGTGCGCGTGCAATATATATATATATATATACACATATACATACATACACATATAGTATGTTTATATATATATATCATACTATATGTATATATATTGTCTGTTTTATACACACACTAGCTGAGAGACCCGGCGTTGCCCGGGATGTAAATGCGTAATAGGTAGTATTATTTATAACTCGTGGAACAATAGGTGAGTATTTGTTGTAAAGGTTTCGGGGGGGGGGGGGAGAAAGGGGAGCGGGGGGGGGGAGAAAGGGGAGCGGGGGGGGGAGAAAGGGGAGCGGGGGGGAGAAAGGGGAGCGGGGGGGGGGAGAAAGGGGAGCGGGGGGGGGGGGAGAAAGGGGAGCGGGGGGGGGGGGGAGAAAGGGGAGCGGGGGGGAGAAAGGGGAGCGGGGGGGGGGGGAGAAAGGGGAGCGGGGGGGAGAAAGGGAGCGGGGGGGGGAGAAAGGGGAGCGGGGGGGGAGAAAGGGGAGCGGGGGGGGAGAAAGGGGAGCGGGGGGGGGGAGAAAGGGGAGCGGGGGGGGGAGAAAGGGGAGCGGGGGGGGGGAGAAAGGGGAGCGGGGGGGGGAGAAAGGGGAGCGGGGGGGGGGGAGAAAGGGGAGCGGGGGGGAGAAAGGGGAGCGGGGGGGGGAGAAAGGGGAGCGGGGGGGGAGAAAGGGGAGCGGGGGGGGAGAAAGGGAGCGGGGGGGAGAAAGGGGAGCGGGGGGGAGAAAGGGGAGCGGGGGGGAGAAAGGGGAGGCGGGGGGGAGAAAGGGGAGCGGGGGGGGGGAGAAAGGGGAGCGGGGAGAAAGGGGAGCGGGGGGGGGGGAGAAAGGGGAGCGGGGGGGGAGAAAGGGGAGCGGGGGGGGGAGAAAGGGGAGCGGGGGGGGGAGAAAGGGGAGCGGGGGGGGGGAGAAAGGGGAGCGGGGGGGGGAGAAAGGGGAGCGGAGGGGGGAGAAAGGGGAGCGGGGGGGAGAAAGGGGAGCGGGGGGGGAAGGGGAGTGGGGGGGGGGGGAAAGGGGAGTGGGGGGGGGTGGAGAGCGGTGGGCATATGTATTGTCATAATTTATGTTTGGGCATTTCCCCCCCCCCCGTTCCCCGTGACTCCCCCCCCCCGTTCCCTGTGACTCGCGCTCCCCCCCCCCGGCGGCCGCTTGGTCCCCCGATGTGCCGTCCTGCTGAGTGAGGCGTGCAGGCGGCTGCAGGAAGCGCCCTGTGTGGGCCTAAGACTCACGCTCCCCCCCCCCCCCCCGGCGCCCGCTCGATGTGGCGTCTGGCTGAGCGGCGGTAGGAAGCGCCCTGTGTGGGCCTGAGGCTGAGGCGGGACGCGCAGTGGGCCTGAGGCTGAGGCGGGACATGCAGTGGGCCTGAGGCTGAGGCGGGACGCGCAGTGGGCCTGAGGCTGAGGCGGGACGCGCAGTGGGCCTGAGGCTGAGGCGGGACGCGCAGTGGGCCTGAGGCTGAGGCGGGACGCACAGTGACTTACCTGAGCGGGTGGTAGCGCCGGGAGGTAAGGGAGCGGCTGGGGTAGGAGGGCCGCGCTTCCCGTCCGGAGCCAGTGCAGGATGGCGCACGTGAGGGGGGGGGGAGGGGGCGGACAGAGGGTGTGTGTGTGTATAGAGCTGCTGTGTTGTGTGTGTGTGTGTGTGTGTGTGTGTGTGTGTGTGTGTATAGAGCTGCTGTGTTGTGTGTGTGTGTGTGTATAGAGCTGCTGTGTTGTGTGTGTGTGTGTGTGTATAGAGCTGCTGTGTTGTGTGTGTGTGTGTGTGTGTGTGTGTGTATAGAGCTGCTGTGTTGTGTGTGTGTGTGTGTGTGTGTGTATAGAGCTGCTGTGTTGTGTGTGTGTGTGTATAGAGCTGCTGTGTTGTGTGTGTGTGTGTATAGAGCTGCTGTGTTGTGTGTGTGTGTGTATAGAGCTGCTGTGTTGTGTGTGTGTGTGTGTATAGAGCTGCTGTGTTGTGTGTGTGTGTGTGTGTATAGAGCTGCTGTGTTGTGTGTGTGTGTGTGTGTATAGAGCTGCTGTGTTGTGTGTGTGTGTGTATAGAGCTGCTGTGTTGTGTGTGTGTGTGTGTGTGTGTATAGAGCTGCTGTGTTGTGTGTGTGTGTGTGTGTGTGTATAGAGCTGCTGTGTTGTGTGTGTGTGTGTGTGTATAGAGCTGCTGTGTTGTGTGTGTGTGTGTGTGTATAGAGCTGCTGTGTTGTGTGTGTGTGTGTGTGTGTATAGAGCTGCTGTGTTGTGTGTGTGTGTGTGTGTGTATAGAGCTGCTGTGTTGTGTGTGTGTGTGTGTGTGTGTGTGTGTGTGTGTGTGTGTATAGAGCTGCTGTGTTGTGTGTTGTGTGTGTGGGCCGTCACTCCGCCTCAGGCCAATGAGAGGTGTGCGGGGGCGGGCGACCCAAGGGACCAATGAGATTTCCCCTAGGGACACCGGACATCCAGGCAGGCAAACATACACTGGCGACACACTTTATTCGAGCTCGGCTAGTCCCACGAATTCGGGTATACCCGGGTGTATTGAGGTTTGTGACTGTTTTTCTGCCCGAGTATATTGGGTTTATTTTCTAGGCAGGGATTGAAGCATTTTATTCCCGCTGGCTGCAATACTGCACAGTATATATATATATACTGCATTACAATTCATGAATTTATGCCATCTTGTAGACACGCGAAGCATTGCAGCCTATTAATCCCCTATTAAATCCTAATCATTATAATTTAACAAATCAGCCGCCCATCAGCCAGGCATGAACCCAGGCTGGGAAGGCAAACGCAACGGGGCTTGTCAGAGGTGAGGAGCGGCGCATTCCAGGTATCTGCCAGGTACATACCGGGTATTTGCTCGAATAAAGTGTGTCGGTGCAGTACAGTGCTTTCACTAGTATAGTATAAGATTTAAAAACAATACAATAAAAAGCTGGAGAAATGATACGTTAACCAAGCCACAGATGTGATGCCAATGAGCGTTGAACTCCTTGCAGATCCACCGTCAGCTGGTTGTGGCAGAAAGTGGTGACATGCGGTAGAACAGAGTGGTTGAGCTGTAACCACGGCAGTCAGGTCAGAAATCAACACAATATTTTTTGAAATTTAGAATGAGAATGTTCAATATGTCACATTCTGGGCTCAGACCCTGAGCCCTGTCACATGTTAGCAGCTTGTGATAATAGAAGATATCCATATACTGGGATGTGATAAGAGACATGAAGGTCATTTTATACTGGGTCCCATAACCTGCTTTATATGAAGTATCATTTTACACTAATTAGTAGAGATGCTACATTTTGAAAAATAGCGCTTTTGGCGACATTGTTCATTTTCTCTACAAATGATAAATGAAAAAGTTGGATAAAACGTTATATGTGTGTGTGCGCGTGCAATATATATATATATATATATATACACATATACATACATACACATATAGTATGTTTATATATATATATCATACTATATGTATATATATTGTCTGTTTTATACACACACTAGCTGAGAGACCCGGCGTTGCCCGGGATGTAAATGCGTAATAGGTAGTATTATTTATAACTCGTGGAACAATAGGTGAGTATTTGTTGTAAAGGTTTCGGGGGGGGGGGGGAGAAAGGGGAGGCGGGGGGGGGAGAAAGGGGAGCGGGGGGGGAGAAAGGGAGCGGGGGGGAGAAAGGGGAGCGGGGGGGGGGGGGAGAAAGGGGAGCGGGGGGGGGGGAGAAAGGGGAGCGGGGGGGGGGAGAAAGGGGAGCGGGGGGAGAAAGGGGAGCGGGGGGGGGGGGAGAAAGGGGAGCGGGGGGGGAGAAAGGGGAGCGGGGGGGGGAGAAAGGGGAGCGGGGGGGAGAAAGGGGAGCGGGGGGGGAGAAAGGGGAGCGGGGGGGGGGGGAGAAAGGGAGCGGGGGGGGGAGAAAGGGGAGCGGGGGGGGGAGAAAGGGGAGCGGGGGGGGGGAGAAAGGGGAGCGGGGGGGGAGAAAGGGGAGCGGGGGGGGGAGAAAGGGGAGCGGGGGGGGGAGAAAGGGGAGCGGGGGGGGGAGAAAGGGGAGCGGGGGGGAGAAAGGGGAGCGGGGGGGAGAAAGGGGAGCGGGGGGGAGAAAGGGGAGCGGGGGGGAGAAAGGGGAGCGGGGGGGGGGAGAAAGGGGAGCGGGGAGAAAGGGGAGCGGGGGGGGGGAGAAAGGGGAGCGGGGGGGAGAAAGGGGAGCGGGGGGGGAGTAAGGGGAGCGGGGGGGGGAGAAAGGGGAGCGGGGGGGGGAGAAAGGGGAGCGGGGGGGGGGGAGAAAGGGGAGCGGAGGGGGGAGAAAGGGGAGCGGGGGGGAGAAAGGGGAGCGGGGGGGGGGAAGGGGAGTGGGGGGGGGGGAAAGGGGAGTGGGGGGGGGTGGAGAGCGGTGGGCATATGTATTGTCATAATTTATGTTTGGGCATTTCCCCCCCCCCCGTTCCCCGTGACTCCCCCCCCCCCTGTGTGGGCCTGAGGCTGAGGCGGGACGCGCAGTGGGCCTGAGGCTGAGGCGGGACATGCAGTGGGCCTGAGGCTGAGGCGGGACGCGCAGTGGGCCTGAGGCTGAGGCGGGACGCGCAGTGGGCCTGAGGCTGAGGCGGGACGCGCAGTGGGCCTGAGGCTGAGGCGGGACGCACAGTGACTTACCTGAGCGGGTGGTAGCGCCGGGGAGGTAAGGGAGCGGCTGGGGTAGGAGGGCCGCGCTTCCCGTCCGGAGCCAGTGCAGGATGGCGCACGTGAGGGGGGGGGGAGGGGGCGGACAGAGGGTGTGTGTGTGTGTATAGAGCTGCTGTGTTGTGTGTGTGTGTGTGTGTGTGTGTGTGTGTATAGAGCTGCTGTGTTGTGTGTGTGTGTGTGTATAGAGCTGCTGTGTTGTGTGTGTGTGTGTGTGTATAGAGCTGCTGTGTTGTGTGTGTGTGTGTGTGTATAGAGCTGCTGTGTTGTGTGTGTGTGTATAGAGCTGCTGTGTTGTGTGTGTGTGTGTATAGAGCTGCTGTGTTGTGTGTGTGTGTGTGTATAGAGCTGCTGTGTTGTGTGTGTGTGTGTGTGTGTATAGAGCTGCTGTGTTGTGTGTGTGTGTGTGTGTATAGAGCTGCTGTGTTGTGTGTGTGTGTGTGTATAGAGCTGCTGTGTTGTGTGTGTGTGTGTGTGTATAGAGCTGCTGTGTTGTGTGTGTGTGTGTGTGTGTATAGAGCTGCTGTGTTGTGTGTGTGTGTGTGTGTATAGAGCTGCTGTGTTGTGTGTGTGTGTGTGTGTGTATAGAGCTGCTGTGTTGTGTGTGTGTGTGTGTGTGTGTGTATAGAGCTGCTGTGTTGTGTGTGTGTGTGTGTGTGTGTATAGAGCTGCTGTGTTGTGTGTGTGTGTGTGTGTGTGTGTGTATAGAGCTGCTGAGTTGTGTGTGTGTGTGTGTGTGTGTGTGTGTGTGTGTATAGAGCTGCTGTGTTGTGTGTGTGTGTGTGTGTGGGCCGTCACTCCGCCTCAGGCCAATGAGAGGTGTGCGGGGGCGGGCGACCCAAGGGACCAATGAGATTTCCCCTAGGGACACCGGACATCCAGGCAGGCAAACATACAGTGCTTTCACTAATATAGTATAAGATACACGTGTGTGTATATGTATGTGTGTGTGTGTGTGTATATATGTGTGTGCGTGTGTATATATATGGTATAACCCAGAGGTGCGCAAAGTGGAGGGCGGGAGATTTTTCGGGGGGGGGGGAGGCGCACGGGCGGTTGCAGAGGCCCCGCGCACTTCCTCGAGGCATTAAAATTAAATGCCGGGGGATCGCGTGAGGCCTCTGCAATGCTATTACTTACCTTGACTCTGCCGGCGTCACTCGTGTCCATGGCAACGCGGTGTTAAATTACGCCGCGGGGTCATGTGACGTCACCCTCGTCAAATGCCGCTGCCGGTCACGTGACGCCGCATCAAGGTAAAGGAGGGGGTGGGGGCGCGAGCTCCCCTGGTATAACCAATAAATAATATAGCTGATATAGCAATTTGGTTGTGGCTAGAGAAAGATTATAGTGGCAGTGAGAATTAGTGGCCAGAATTAATAACTAAAAAGTAGCTGTAATAAAATAATAATAAACACTATGCCTAAACACAATAACAGTCCAGAAACTTAGCTCTAATAGCTATGTTATAACTCAATCATAAAAGGATCCAATTCGGGCATCCTCTGGAGTCCTGGCAGCTCTCTTCGGGGAAACAACCACCTCCTCGATAGATACCTAAACAAAAAAAAAGAAGAGAAAGCGCCCGCTCCATGTGTAAATTCGGTTTAACAATTTCATTTCCTGGACAAGATAAAAATAACAAACTCACAAACATCCGTTTGGTAAAAGCGTTGTATGAGACAGGCTCGTGCTCCGTGGTAATCCGGTGGTCAATCCGGTGGTCAATCCGCAGCTCCAGACTTTGGACGATGACCGGGAAACTCGATAGGCTGCGCCCCTTGCAGTGTGGTCCTCCGGCAATCTGTAGTATGCAGTTGTGATTCCACTCTGTAATTCCGGTGTCTCGCCTTGTTCGCGTACCAACTTCCCTTCCGGCGTCAAGACGGATAGTGTGGCAATAGCAACGAGAAGAATGTACCTACGTGTTTCTTCAGCACACGGCTGATTTCATCAGAGGATAATGCTACAACTCAGTCGTAATGGTTTTATAGTCCTACAGTCCAATTGGTAATGGCATAATAGATCACATATGTTACTGATTTTAGATAATAATAGATTCTTGTATGACACACACACACAAACACATATACATATATATATATATATACATATACATATATATATATACGTATATATTCCCCTGAGGAAGGTCCTATACAGGACCGAAACGTTGGATTTATATGTGCCTGCTTTTTTTCAAATACACTTTTGCAATATACCTTGAGTGCTGTTTTTTGTCTCCTTGGTGGGACACCTGTTTTTTTTTATATATATATATATATATATATATATATATATATATATATATATATATACATATATATATATATACAAATACAACTGTATGCTCATCTGCATGTCTTAGGCAGGTCTGCAACCCCGCCTTTCCCCATTATCACCCAGCATACAGCACTTCCACTGCAGCAAGGGATTCTGGGAAATGACATGCAAATGAGCACACAGTGTCACTTTTTGCCTCAAAAACCATTTTTAACATGGTTCCCTATAGGCTTAAGCTTGCTGCATGGTCACAGCTTTGAGCACAGCCAGGGTTAAGGTGCATACCCAGAAAACCACCCACAGACAGCTGTTTCGACCTTAATGGGTCTCATCAGTGTGGGGTTGATTTAACTGGGTATGCAAAGAGGCTATGGGATAGGCTATACCATAATACTGAGTTAAGTTATGGTGAGTAAAAAAAGTGACAAAAACCCTCCACAGGAAAGCAAATATGCAAATACAACTGTATGCTCATCTGCATGTCTTAGGCAGGTCTGCAACCCCTCCTTTCAGCCATTATCACCAGCATACAGAACTTCCACTGCAGCAAGGGATTCTGGGAAATGACATGCAAAAAAAAAATATATATATATATATATACTAGCTGAGAGACCCGGCGTTGCCCGGGATGTAAATGCGTAATAGGTAGTATTATTTATAACTCGTGGAACAATAGGTGAGTATTTGTTGTAAAGGTTTCGGGGGGGGGGGGAGAAAGGGGAGCGGGGGGGGGGAGAAAGGGGAGCGGGGGGGGGGGAGAAAGGGGAGCGGGGGGGGGGGAAAAGGGGAGCGGGGGGGAGAAAGGGGAGCGGGGGGGAGCGGGGGGGGGGAGAAAGGGGAGCGGGGGGGGGGAGAAAGGGGAGCGGGGGGGGAGAAAGGGGAGCGGGGGGGGGGAGAAAGGGGAGCGGGGGGGGAGAAAGGGGAGCGGGGGGGGAGAAAGGGGAGCGGGGGGGGAGAAAGGGGAGCGGGGGGGGGAGAAAGGGGAGCGGGGGGGGGGAGAAAGGGGAGCGGGGGGGGAGAAAGGGGAGCGGGGGGGGAGAAAGGGGAGCGGGGGGGGAGAAAGGGGAGCGGGGGGGGAGAAAGGGGAGCGGGGGGGAGAAAGGGGAGCGGGGGGGAGAAAGGGGAGCGGGGGGGGGGAGAAAGGGGAGCGGGGGGGGGGAGAAAGGGGAGCGGGGGGGGGGAGAAAGGGGAGCGGGGGGGGAGAAAGGGGAGCGGGGGGGAGAAAGGGGAGCGGGGGGGGGGGAAGGGGAGTGGGGGGGGGGAAAGGGGAGTGGGGGGGGGGTGGAGAGCGGTGGGCATATGTATTGTCATAATTTATGTATGGGCATTTCCCCCCCCCCCCGTTCCCCGTGACTCCCCCCCCCCCCCGTTCCCTGTGACTCGCGCTCCCCCCCCCGGCGGCCGCTTGGTCCCCCGATGTGCCGTCCTGCTGAGTGAGGCGTGCAGGCGGCTGCAGGAAGCGCCCTGTGTGGGCCTAAGACTCACGCTCCCCCCCCCCCCCGGCGCCCGCTCGATGTGGCGTCTGGCTGAGCGGCGGTAGGAAGCGCCCTGTGTGGGCCTGAGGCTGAGGCGGGACGCGCAGTGGGCCTGAGGCTGAGGCGGGACACGCAGTGGGCCTGAGGCTGAGGCGGGACGCGCAGTGGGCCTGAGGCTGAGGCGGGACGCGCAGTGGGCCTGAGGCTGAGGCGGGACGCGCAGTGGGCCTGAGGCTGAGGCGGGACGCGCAGTGGGCCTGAGGCTGAGGCGGGACGCACAGTGACTTACCTGAGCGGGTGGTAGCGCCGGGGAGGTAAGGGAGCGGCTGGGGTAGGAGGGCCGCGCTTCCCGTCCGGAGCCAGTGCAGGATGGCGCACGTGAGGGGGGGGGGAGGGGGGCGGACAGAGGGGGTGTGTGTGTGTATAGAGCTGCTGTGTTGTGTGTGTGTGTGTGTGTGTGTGTATAGAGCTGCTGTGTTGTGTGTGTGTGTGTGTGTGTGTATAGAGCTGCTGTGTTGTGTGTGTGTGTGTATAGAGCTGCTGTGTTGTGTGTGTGTGTGTATAGAGCTGCTGTGTTGTGTGTGTGTGTGTATAGAGCTGCTGTGTTGTGTGTGTGTGTGTGTATAGAGCTGCTGTGTTGTGTGTGTGTGTGTGTGTGTGTATAGAGCTGCTGTGTTGTGTGTGTGTGTGTGTATAGAGCTGCTGTGTTGTGTGTGTGTGTGTGTGTATAGAGCTGCTGTGTTGTGTGTGTGTGTGTGTGTGTGTATAGAGCTGCTGTGTTGTGTGTGTGTGTGTGTGTGTGTATAGAGCTGCTGTGTTGTGTGTGTGTGTGTGTGTGTGTATAGAGCTGCTGCTGTGTTGTGTGTGTGTGTGTGTGTGTGTGTGTGTATAGAGCTGCTGTGTTGTGTGTGTGTGTGTGTGTGTGTGTGTGATAGAGCTGCTGTGTTGTGTGTGTGTGTGTGTGTGTATAGAGCTGCTGTGTTGTGTGTGTGTGTGTGTGTGTATAGAGCTGCTGTGTTGTGTGTGTGTGTGTGTGTGTATAGAGCTGTGTGTTGTGTGTGTGTGTGGTGTGTGTATAGAGCTGCTGTGTTGTGTGTGTGTGTGTTGTGTGTATAGAGCTGCTGTGTTGTGTGTGTGTGTGTTGTGTGTGTATAGAGCTGCTGTGTTGTGTGTGTGTGTGTGTGTGTATAGAGCTGCTGTGTTGTGTGTGTGTGTGTGTGTGTATAGAGCTGCTGTGTTGTGTGTGTGTGTGTGTGTGTGTGTATAGAGCTGCTGTGTTGTGTGTGTGTGTGTGTGTGTGTATAGAGCTGCTGTGTTGTGTGTGTGTGTGTGTGTATAGAGCTGCTGTGTTGTGTGTGTGTGTGTGTGTGTGTATAGAGCTGCTGTGTTGTGTGTGTGTGTGTGTATAGAGCTGCTGTGTTGTGTGTGTGTGTGTGTGTGTGTGTGTGTGTGTGTGTGTGTGTGTATAGAGCTGCTGTGTTGTGTGTGTGTGTGTGTGTGGGCCGTCACTCCGCCTCAGGCCAATGAGAGGTGTGCGGGGGCGGGCGACCCAAGGGGACCAATGAGATTTCCCCTAGGGACACCGGACATCCAGGCAGGCAAACATACAGTGCTTTCCTATATAGTATAAGATTAACTTTATTATATTTGTTGTTGTCATTATTATTATTGTTTACTGTTAGCTGGAGTATGGCTCACCCAAGAACCACTTTCCCCTGTATGGGGGTCAGACATAGTGCAGACTTGACCCCTGACATTTATAAAAAGATGTTGGAATATGTGACACTGCTGCTTAATAAACACAAACACAGGCGCGCCATGTATTGTTCTGACATTGGTTTATTACACAGAGACACGTCTTTATAGAGGGTTGTCACACTAACAGCCTGGAAGGGGTTAATGCAGGGTCACCAGCCCAGCCCCCTCTCCTATGATTGGTTGCTGCTCTCGTACAGGAGCCGCGATTGGTCCCTGTCAATGTCAGAAAAGGCGCGCCAGTTTTGCTGTCTCCATGGCGACCATGGCGGGCCGCCGGAGATCGGCCTGCAGCGCGGCCCGGCTTCCAGGTTACCTCCCCGCCGGTGAAGATGTTAGCGGGCGGCTGAGGGAATGCGTGCGGCGGCGGCCCGGTTCCTGTCTGGCTGGAGAAGGAGCCGGCGGGCTGGAGGTGGGCCTGGTGTGGATGCAGGCCGGGTGCTGCACGTACGGCCCCGAGCGCGGCGTCACCGTGCGGCTGAGCGACGACACTCACACCTTCACCGTGTGCGGGGCTGACCGGGTGCCCAAGGGCAAGCCCTGCCTGCAGCCAGGTAACCGGGGGGTCCGCACGCCCTGCCTGCAGCCAGGTAACCGGGGGGGTCCGCAAGCCCTGCCTGCAGCCAGGTAACCAGGGGGTCCGCAAGCCCTGCCTGCAGCCAGGTAACCGGGGGGTCAGCAAGCCCTGCCTGCAGCCAGGTAACCGGGGGGTCCGCAAGCCCTGCCTGCAGCCAGGTAACCGGGGGGTCCGCAAGCCCTGCCTGCAGCCCGGTAACCGAGGGGTCCGCAAGCCCTGCCTGCAGCCCGTAACCGGGGGGTCCGCAAGCCCTGCCTGCAGCCAGGTAACCGGGGGGTCAGCAAGCCCTGCCTGCAGCCAGGTAACCGGGGGGGTCAGCAAGCCCTGCCTGCAGCCAGGTAACCGGGGGGGGGGGTCCGCAAGCCCTGCCTGCAGCCAGGTAACCGGGGGTCCGCAAGCCCTGCCTGCAGCCAGGTAACCGGGGGGGTCCGCAAGCCCTGCCTGCAGCCAGGTAACCGGGGGGGTCAGCAAGCCCTGCCTGCAGCCAGGTAACCGGGGGGGGGTCCGCAAGCCCTGCCTGCAGCCAGGTAACCGGGGGTCCGCAAGCCCTGCCTGCAGCCAGGTAACCGGGGGGTCCGCAAGCCCTGCTGCAGCCAGGTAACCGGGGGGTCCGCAAGCCCTGCCTGCAGCCACGTAACTGGGGGGTCCGCAAGCCCTGCCTGCAGCCAGGTAACCGGGGGGTCAGCAAGCCCTGCCTGCAGCCACGTAATCGGGGGGTCCGCAAGACCTGCCTGCAGCCAGGTAACCGGGGGGTCCGCAAGCCCTGCCAGCAGCCAGGTAACCGGGGGTCCGCAAGCCCTGCCTTCAGCCACGTATTTGGGGGGGTCCGCAAGCCCTGCCTGCAGCCAGGTAACCGGGGGGGTCCGCAAGCCCTTGCCAGCAGCCAGGTAACCGGGGGGTCCCGCAAGCCCTGCCTGCAGCCAGGTAACCGGGGGGTCCGCAAGCCCTGCCTGCAGCCAGGTAACCGGGGGGTCCGCGCGTGGCTATCACTGTCCTGCCTCACACGGGAGGAGGGCGCCATGATTTCCTCTCCGCCCCCTAAACAGCAACACCAGCCTCTCACCCTCTCACCCTCTAGCGTCACCTAGATAGAAGCCAGGCAGATCACACTGGTTTTCTATGAATCGCAACTGATTTTAAAGTCCTGTTTATATCAGCAGTCAGGTCTGATATAAAACAGTAGTAATGTTTCCACCGCCAGTGTATGCAGCGCTGTACATAGAATGTTTGCAGGCGCGAGCCGCTACCCCATAGAGCTTACAATCTATGTCTGAAGCACTTATTCCCATGACCTGTTATTTGTAATTTATATGATTGTCCACATGTATTACTGCTGGGAAGCGCTATGTACATTTAATGGCGCTATATAAAAAAAGACATTTGTAGCCCTTTTTCTGACACTCTAAGCGACTTCGGGTAACTGCGCGCACCTGCGGCTCCAGGAGATCTGAGCCTCCGCTAGCTGGGAGCCTGGGGTAACACTTATTAGCGCAGCGCCTCCACTTACCCAGGATCACCGTCATGTAAGATTCCCCTGGCAAGAAACACACCGATACAATGCGTGCAACCAACTTTACTATGTGCAATAATAAACTTATACTCTATATGAACCGTGGCAATAACCCAATATGCATACACTTATCTTATAACACTATACTTATACTCTATCATACCCTAACACCGCTAACGGATAATGTCCTTCTAACATCAGTGGCTCGGCCACACCCCTAGGGAATATTGTCCTGTACAATAGTGGCTCAGCCACGCTCTTATGAGTGTCTCTATCCCGTCACCGCGTGCCCCACACACCGTGTCCGTGTAATAGTACGATAGCGGTGTGTACTCGCTAGTGTCTCCCTATAGTTATGCTAAGGCGGGATCAGCGCCTGTTGACCGGTGTTGTGCACTTGACGTATCTACTACCTTCCGGTCACGGCGGTGACCGGTAATACTTGGAAAAGGATCAGCCGAATCCTTGCTTGTCTGGGATGTCCGCAGTGCAGCTGTCTGGTCCCAAGCAGCTCACCAGCAAACCTGCTCCGCACGCTTGTCCCTAACTGTGTACACAGTAAGGTGACTGATCGCTAGCACTATGGCCGTCCCTGCAGCACAGCAGCACACTGTGACTCAGGGGTTTCTCCTAAGGGCCTGCGGGGTAAAGCTAGCCTATGCAGGCGGGTCACGGACCCCCTGCACGCATACACCCTCCTCCTTTACCTTCCAGATCCCCTCTGACTAGCCTCTCCCCACGCTTCCCTTTCCTCCTCCCGTAATTCTAGCCTTCCGATTGGCTCCTCAAGTCAGGTGACTGCCCAGGAGCTCATGGAGTTGTAGTTCCTCAGCGGAGCTTCTCTGCCTTGAGCTGCACAGACTCACAGCTATTGCATCAGCGCAGACCTCCACATGACTCTCCTGAACAGTCAAAACACCAACTGAACACACATATGAGGCTCCTACCACATCCCTACACATACATCTATTATTTGGTGCCTGCGGCACAGGGAGATAACGTGACTTGCTCAAGGTCACAAGGTATGGGGGGGGGGAATTGAGTGAGTGTGTGTGTGGGGGGGGATTGAGTGTGTTTGTGTGTGGGGGGGTGTGTGTTTGTGTGTGGGGGTGTGTGTGTTTGTGTGTGGGGGGGATTGTGTGTGTTGGGGGGGAGATTGAGTGTGTGGGGGGGATTTTGTGTGTGTGTGGGTGGGGGATTGAGTGTGTGTGGGGGGATTGAGTGTGTGGGGGGGGGGGTTGAGTGTGTGTGTGGGGGGGGTTGAGTGTGTGTGTGGGGGGGGGTTGAGTGTGTGTGTGTGTGGGGGGGGGGTTGAGTGTGTGTGTGTGTGGGGGGGGGGTTGAGTGTGTGTGCGGGGGGGGGGGTTGAGTGTGTGTGTGGGGGGTGGGTTGAGTGTGTGTGGGGGGGGATTGTGTGTGTGTGGGGGATTGAGTGTGTGTGTGTGTGGGGGGGGGATTGAGTGTGTGTGTGGGGGGGGGATTGAGTGTGTGTGTGTGTGGGGGGGTTGAGTGTGTGTGGGGGGGATTGAGTGTGTGGGGGGGGATTGAGTGTGGGGGCGGGGATTGAGTGTGTGTGTGTGTGGGGGGGGGATTGTGTGTGTGTGTGGGGGGGGATTGTGTGTGTTTGTGGGGGGGGATTGAGTGTGTGCGTGGGGGGATTGAGTGTGGGGGGGGGATTGAGAGTGTGTGGGGGGGGGGTTGAGTGTATGGGGGGGATTGAGTGTGTGTGTGTGGGGGGATTAAGTGTGTGCGGGGGGGATTGAGTGTGTGTGGGGGGGGATTGTGTATGGGGGGGGATTGAGTGTGTTTGTGTGTGGGGGGGGTGTGTTTGTGTGTGGGGGGGATTTTGTGTGTGTGTATGGGGGGGGGATTGTGTGTGTGTGTGGGTGGGGGATTGAGTGTGTGTGTGGGGGGATTGAGTGTGTGTGTGTGGGGATTGTGTGTGTGTGTGTGTGGGGGGGGGAGTGTGTGTGTGTGTGTGTGTGTGTGGGGGGGGAGGATTGTGTGTGTGTGTATGTGGTGTGTGTGTGTATGTGGTGATTGATTGAGAGAGAGAGAGAGTGTGTGTTGTAATGCAGTGGTGCGCAAACTGGGGGGGGGCAATAAGGTGCAAGATTTAGGGGGCGCAGGCGACGTGCGGCGAAATCTGGGTGCGCGGGCCGGCAGACGCTTTGCGCGGGAGGACGAAAAAGCTGTACGCGATGGGCGGCCAATAAGATGTGCACAGGCGGGCAGCCGAAGATGTGTGCGGGTGGCTGAACAAGATAGTGCAGGTGGCGGCCTCGTGATGGTGTGTGCGCACGCGCAGGGGCTTCGGGGGTACGGGGAGGAGCACGCCCGAGCACGGTGAAGTCAAACGCCCCTCCCGGTGTCTGCCCTGCAATAGCGCTGTGTTCCTGCTCTCCTCCGCTGGCAACCTGCTTCGCTGCGATCCTCTGCGAGGGAAAGGGTCGGCTGCCACTGTATCAATCACACTATGAATGTACAGAAATAATAAAAAAAAGTGAAAACATTGAAAACGGAAAAAATAAATAAGGTAGAAACAAAAAGGGGGGGAGATGGAAGGGAGGTAGCAAAGAGGTGGATGAATGCCCCCCAAAAGTATTGCCTTTGTGCACGTACGCTCTCCCAAGCTCAGCGCTTGGGGAGACAAACAAAATTGACTTTGAAGTGCGCTCAGCAGAAGTCAATGCACACACACAGCCACACACACACAGACACACACACACAGACACACACACACACACACACACACACACACACATACAGCCACACACAGCCACACACACACACACACAAATAGCCCCGATCCACGCTTGCAAAATGATGCAGGACACCCTGCGCTCATGCTTGGAGAGTTGGTGATGTCACCGCTCTCAGCGGCAGCGTGGACGCAGCCTAATTTTGCAAGCGCGAGCTGTTGAAATATGTAAGTATTTATAGACATATTTGGATTTATATTGTATACCGTTTAATAAAGGTTTTTTTTTTTTCATGTGATTTTGATTACGTCAGCCAGGGGGGGCCCGAGAAATTTTATGGATGAAAAGGGGGGCTCGGCATAAAAAGTTTGCTCACCCCTGCACTAAGCTGCGCTTTCAGCTCATAGACCTCACATTATAAACGTGTAATTATAGTCTCACCTTAATGTAGTGTAAAAGAAAATGATGTACAGATTTGGTCGCATCTATTAACGCAGGTTAACAGTGGCAGAACGTTAAAGCAGCTCTATTTAAACAAATGGCACAGCGCTATATTTCTTAAATGGGTGCAATTTATTGCATTATTTGTGTAATCTTATCAGGTGGTACAGGCATACCCCGCATTCACGTACACAATGGGACCGGAGCATGTATGTAAAGTGAAAATGTACTTAAAGTGAAGCACTCCCTTTTTCCCACTTATCGATGCATGTACTGTACTGCAATCCTCATATACGCGCATAACTGATGTAAATAACGCATTTGTAGCAGTCTCTATAGTCTCCCCGCTTGCGCACAGCTTTGGTACAGGTAGGGAGCCGGTATTGCTGTTCAGGACGTGCTGACAGGCGCATGCGCGAGCTGGCGTTTGCCTATTGGGTGATATGTCCTTACTCGCGAGTGTACTTAAAGTGAGTGTCCTTAAACCGGGGTATGCCTGTACACTTGTACAGGAAATCCTAAAGTTGATGTCCCTGGGGCAGCTGAGCGATTTTCACCCATTCAGTCCTGGAGGGTCCTGCGCCCCCCTCCTGCATTTCCTAATCATGTGTTCGCTCCTTAGGCCTCGGATATTTTATTTATTTATAAAATGTTTTACCAGGAAGGAAGCAATACTTGAAAATGAGGTAACTCTCAATGTATGTCCTGGGCACAGAGTTATGATGCCAGATACATGGTTACAAATCCATAGTTACATTAAGTGAACAGGGTATACATTATATACAAGACATTGCATGCACAGTTAGAGATAATATATATTATAGGCGCATGTAACCGTTACAGACCAGATTAAAATGTGAGACAGCCTTCGTTTTGAAAGCACTTAGACTGGTGGCATCTGCAAGAGTCTCTGGTAGGTTGTTCCAGTTTTGGGGTGCACGGTAAGGCCGTGATTATACCCGAAGCTGCGGAGCGCAGAACGTTGTGCGCCACCAAAACAAATAAAAGTTTTCCTATGAGCGCACACTAAGAATGGGTGACCAACGAGGCGGCCAAGTGCGCAAATTTTCGAACAGATCCAAGAAT
This sequence comes from Ascaphus truei, assembly GCF_040206685.1. Lineage (NCBI taxonomy): Eukaryota > Metazoa > Chordata > Amphibia > Anura > Ascaphidae > Ascaphus > Ascaphus truei. Next base: position 248,770 of record NW_027456839.1, read on the forward strand.
TTTATTTTCTGGAGCGATGGCCGCGTCATGTGAGCGGTTCAGCCAATGAGACTGAACCACTCACGTGACATCATGGCCTCGCCTCCCGATGCCTCCTGCCTGCAGTGCAAGTTTCGGGCAGCGCATCGCATTGAGGTAGCGTGCGTGTCCCGCCGCCGGTGGTATAATGAAGGCCTATGAGGAGGAACGGACGGATACTTTGTTGAACCTTAGGACCATGAGCAGTCTGTTGGAGTCTGATCTCAGATGATAAGTGCTACACGTGGTAGGGGTGAGGAGCTTGTTCAGATAGGTGGGTAGCTTGCCGAGAAAGTATTTGAAGGCAAGACAGGAAAGATGAACTTTGCGCCTAGACTCTAGTGATGACCAATCTAGTTCTTTGAGCATTTCGCAGTGATGTGTGTTGTCGTTGCATTGGAGGACAAAGCGACATATTGAATTGTAGAGGGTATCAAGGTTGCTAAGGTGGGTTTGGGGTGCTGTGCCATGTACTACAGTATGTCCCCATAGTCGATAATTTGCATTGGCTTCTGCTGTGTGATATAGTGCGTGTGCGACAGAGCACATAGCGTTGTGCGCGCCTGTCGCCTGAGTGATCTGTGGACTTTAGATCGCTCGTGACGGGGAGGCGTGGCCGTGACATCACTAGGCCTTCCCTAATGTCTCTCACGGGAGACCAGGAGATTTTACACTTATTTTTACCGGGATCATTCGCTAGGCAAACAAGGTGGTAAGAACAAAATGCAGTTTATTCGGGTAAACCCGCGTACAACACAATGAATACACAAAATACAGCTAAAAGCACACTTGCTGGGGGTGAAATCTAGGCTCTACTAGGTGCAGGGCGAATGCTTCGGTACGCTTAACCTGACCGGGATATACACCCGGGCTTTCTGGTCCTCTTTTTGGCTTCAGTTCCTAGCCGCGACCGCTACGTTCCAAATGAGAACTTGAACTTCACGTCTGACTTAGTCTCTGCAGGGCAGACTTTTCCTAGCTTCAAAACCAAGCCGGTTGCTCTGGTATTCGTGACAGCAACTTTGAAAAGTCCGCCCTAGCTTCATCGACACAAGTCACTAGATCGTCTGGTTCTCTGACTGGGGTTTTCTCCTTACATACCCTCCACTGTTCTATGTTCAGCATGGAGGAAGGAGCGACCAATTGGAGCATGGGAAACCCTGCCGCCAACCGATAAGAATAGGGGCTCGTCCTTTGACTGACGCCAGAGGAGGGGACGGGCTAAGCCGGCTTGGGATGACCCGTGGGCGGGACATACGGATTGACCAATGGGAAAACGCGCCGACATTTTGCTGCTTCCCCTAGTCAACCCCTTGTCACCTACTGGGCAGACTCCACTGAGTCTGGCAGATCAGAGTGTCCTCCCCGCAGGGGGTCTCTGTTCTCCGGACCCAGTACTAAGCCCTGCCCTGGCCACTTCACACCCCGACACCTCTCAACATCCCTTCTCCTCTCCGATGTCTATGCAGACTTCCCGGCACCTATATGGATGCCTGAGCTGGCTGAATAGACATTTATAGTAAAAGCACATGTAACGGTATTTCTGGCCCGGCCTGACCCACCCAATCTCACATTGGCCCCTGTGGTCTAACCGGTCCCCATTACAGTGTGATAGTGTCTGGTGGTGCACCTGTTGGCAACAGGACTCCTGAGTCTCCCGCATGATGGTGTGTGGGGAGGACCCGTCCAGACAGGCAGCTGAGGTAGTGTGCGGAGTCCTACCTAGTTCCAGTGCAGCGCCTCCACCTCATCAGGGTCCCTTCGGTCACTTGGGGATGGTCCTGACGAGGAACTCCTCTGTGGTGCTCCTCTCTGTACATTCACTCCACACATGTACACGAGAGGGTTTGTGATTAAGAGCATCTTTATTGGTTGAGGTGGGCTAACTGCCCCTCGCAGTAGTTTCTCTAGCCACTCATTGTCCCTCAGTGCTTCCCTTTGAAAGGTGTAATTCTCCTTTAATAGGGATTCCCTATCCCAGCCGGGATGTCTTTACCCTGTGCCAGGTCCCTGGACACAGTCTTCCTGTTCAGCTACTATAACATAACTCTCGCAGACTATTCAGAACTCCTACAGAACTCAGGACTCAGATAGAACTAACTATTAGACACAGTGCTGTGCCTTATGTACACTCTGGAAGCTGACACACCTCTGACATCACTAACCATGGAATCAGAGCATGTGACCACTCCCATCCATACACAGGGCACCCCACCACAGGGTGTGCGGGCAAACCTCCATAATTACTGCTGGCATGCCCACAACTTACCAGGCCTTACTGTCAGCAGGAGAGATGACTGTAGCCATTTTACATGACCGCTACATTCTCCCTCTGGTGAATCCCATCGTCCTCGCTGGGACCTAAATTTAAATGCCTTCTTCCAGGAAGCACTGTAACACATAACACATAATTGTTAACCTCACAGATTGTCCATTATACAAAAAAAAATGACCACAGTGACATCTCGCCAAGCCCGCCCCGACCAGCAGCCACGAGCCCGCAAAATGCCTTAGTACCCCCTAATAATAGTGGCTCAGGTCAGGTTTCTTAACCTCTCTACCACCCATGTCCAGGACCGTGACATGATAGTGCCTAGGCAGTCCCCTCTCGGGCCTATAGGTCACCCTGTGTTTGTGTATATTCCTCCCTATACTCCACACTCGCATCAGGTGATCTATTCTGTCCTCTGCCCTCCTTCCAGTAACGTCACTCCCCTTATTGACTAGGTACATCTCGATGGTTTCCCTAAGCCACCTTTCCCTGTTCTCTTCTATCTCCTCCATGAGGGGTTCAGGGACATAAGGGTACTCCAACCCGTGGGAAGACTTGTATCGAGCCATTATTGCCCGTTATGCTCTACTGATCCTAATTAGGTCAGCCCTACCTGCCCTCCCAGGTAGCACCCATGACAGGGGTTCGTCAGGATCCACAGGGTCTGACAGTGTATCGGGACCCATGGGCTCTATCTCCCTGTGCTCAATCTTATACCACCGTTCCTGCAGCTCTCTGTCTCGCTGTTCAGGGGTGAATTCTCCCTTGGCCCACCAAAAGTCAACTACATCCTCCCTTCTAATAAGGAATCGCGTACGATCCATCCAGGCCACATAACCTTCAAAGAGGGGGGCCCACCAACGGTGTTCCTTGAACCTATGTGAATCCCCTGAGTCACTCTCTTTCGCATCCCCCCATGAGAATACCCCCGATGTCCGTGCTGACCGTGGTACGGACCACCGTGATGATCCCAGGGCCTTGTCCTCTGTTTTATTGGTCACAGGGGGCAACCACCGGCCTACCGTGGCCTTTCCTAATTCTCCCCCTCCCCGAGAAATGCCCTCCGTAGCGCAACTGCGCTGTCGTTCCCCAGTCCGTCTCTCCTCCCCCCCCAAAGGTATGTCCACAAGTTCCAGACTAGGCGGGGACCCCGGGGAACATGTGATGGGGGCAGGGGTTTTACCTAGGGCGTGGGGTTGGGCGTAGGGGCAAGATGGGATACGCCACGGGACTACGACCCGTTCCCGGCTGTCCATGGACTGCTCCAAGGAGGATAGCTCACCCTCATCCGTCTGCGGGTCTCCCATCCAGCTCTTGGGCCCTTGAGGTGATCGGGGACATTCACCCGATCGCCGAAGCGTTGCTGCATCTTTCCCGTCTGTTCCGCCGTCGCCACCGGAAATGATGTCCTCACCGGAACCGGAAGTGCCGCCATCTTGGGTGGGACCCCCATGCGGGATCTCTTCCTCGATGACGACATCCGGAAGCTCCGCCGTCGTCTCCACCGGAAGTGGTATCTCCTCCGCACGTGCGTCTTGGGCCTGGCACGGCCTTGTTTCCGCTACACCGTCTACCGGAGCAAGGTAAGTGAGTGGCTTTCTCTTACCATTCCGCAGGGGTGTAGGCGTCTCTCGCCCGTCGCCACCATGTCCTGAGGCGGAGGGACTCCGTCTCTCGGCTCGCCGATCTGCGGGGGACGCCCTGCTTTCCAGGCTGCTACTCACACTACGGGGTGTCGTCCTCCCCGGTTCTGTCCTGGGCCTCGATTTCACCTCCGCTAGCTCGCGGAGATCCTCATCCGAGTATTCTGCCTTCCCCGACTTAGGGGTCACCGATCGGGGTGATAGTCTTTTCTCAGTGCGGTCGGGGAGTGACCCGACCGTCTCGGTTGCTGCTGACCCAGCCGATTTAATCGACTCCAGTCCCCTTTCTCCGGGACTTGCACGATTGATCCACAGTGCACCAGGGGACTCGGCGGAGCGCCTAGCCGTATCCCCCGGGGGGTCAGCAGATTGGATCGGAATGAACGTCGGCATTGGCCATAAGTATAGTGTCCCGCATTGTGGGCAGCGTGCCGCCGTGTTAACAATGCCTCCGGGCAGCCCGCATTGTAGGCAGAGCCCGACCACCGTCTCGGTGTTAGCCACCCTGACTACCAGTACCCCGCCGGGTACCGAGTAGGGCTGGGTGGATACCATAGTTCCCACAGTGGAGGAGCAGGCCATTCTTTTGGTAGGGACCACTTTCAGTATGGGTCTCTCCAGGTCAGTGGTTCCTCGCAACTGACCGGTAGAAGCTTCTGGGCCAGCCACTTCGTGCTTCGGCTCCTCCTTCCGCTGGCATAGCTGGAACCCGCCCCCAGGGGTTGCAATTATGGGCGGATCCCACAGGGGAATAGCATGCCCCTTAATTAAGGCCGCGCCTTTCTCAGTCCTGGTGGGCGCGGTCTGCGTTTTCGCGCCAATTTCCTCATCAGAGTGGGATTCTTGGGCCGCGGCTAGTTCCCGCCTTCTCCTGGCAGCTGCTTTTCGTGCAAAATATCCCTCCTTTTTGCACGTTACCTCTGCGGCCGGAACTACTTCTTGTAGTGGCGCCGTCTGGATATCAGTCCCTGGGCCCAGTGGGTGCATTCCCACAGGCCATAATTGAAAGTCACTCCCCCTGGTGGAAATCAGGGGAGGGTCCCATAGACTAAGCGGTTGACTCAGCACAGGGGCCGAGTGAGTCACTGTCCATGAAGGCGCAGCCGTAGCTTTCGCGCCATACCCCCCATCAGGGCGGGGCTCTGCTGTTCGCGCCATTCCCGGCCAGCTTTTTGCAAGTTCTGTATCAGCCATTTTCTCTGCGACTGGCCCATGCGGTCTCCCTAGCAAGCGGGAACCGCCATTTTGGGTGGCTTTTAAGCCCGAAATGTCAGTTTGTTTGATCTTCTCGCTGGGTTCCCCCCCAGTTATCACAATGTCCTCACACTCTTCAAGGGTGGCCCCTCGGTGTCCCAGACAGGACAAAAACGGGGCAGCCACGGCCTTCGCTCCACTCCAGAGCAGATTAGTTAAAGACAGCTCAGCGACAGTTTGCTCTTCAGTGGGGCGCACGCCACGGGTGCCTTCCCCATCAGCCTCTGGTCGCCATTTTGGGCTCTCCGCACCACGCGGATCCTCCATTCCTTGGATTGTCACGCTCTCGTACCAATTATCGTACATGGGGCTCCGCTCTGCGGGGCAGCCACCACACCAGTACAATAAAGATTGCTCAGATGCACCACCACATGTGTACCTGATCTAGGCTGGACTCATGTTGCACTACCTCAGGCTAGGCTCACTCTCTCAGTGTCTGCTGTAACTCCTTCCTCCCAGTCTGTGCTCCCTATGGTAAGTGTCTGGAATGGGCTAGAGTACTCTGGCTCTGCCATGCAGTACTTGGGGCGTCTACCTCTCTTGGTCAGCCTAGCGCAGACCCTCTCCAGGATTCCTGACCACGTTAACAGGCTATCCCTTCTGGCGTCCTACCAACTAGCACTACCTCAAAGTGACTCGGTCAGCTATAGCCTGGCTCCAGACCCCTCACTCCTTTCAGGCCCCTAGGTCGTCCCTGCGAACTGACAATACCCTGTCAGCCCCTGACCACCCCTAGGTCCGTCCCTACGCAGCACAGAGTGGCAGCAGACGCTCTCCCTGTTTCCCAGTGTGCCTAGCTAGAGCCTGTCCTGTTGACAGATCTGATCTCAGCAGCTCGCCTCCAAATGTAACAGTATTTCTGGCCCGGCCTGACCCACCCAATCTCACATTGGCCCCTGTGGTCTAACCGGTCCCCATTACAGTGTGATAGTGTCTGGTGGTGCACCTGTTGGCAACAGGACTCCTGAGTCTCCCGCATGATGGTGTGTGGGGAGGACCCGTCCAGACAGGCAGCTGAGGTAGTGTGCGGAGTCCTACCTAGTTCCAGTGCAGCGCCTCCACCTCATCAGGGTCCCTTCGGTCACTTGGGGATGGTCCTGACGAGGAACTCCTCTGTGGTGCTCCTCTCTGTACATTCACTCCACACATGTACACGAGAGGGTTTGTGATTAAGAGCATCTTTATTGGTTGAGGTGGGCTAACTGCCCCTCGCAGTAGTTTCTCTAGCCACTCATTGTCCCTCAGTGCTTCCCTTTGAAAGGTGTAATTCTCCTTTAATAGGGATTCCCTATCCCAGCCGGGATGTCTTTACCCTGTGCCAGGTCCCTGGACACAGTCTTCCTGTTCAGCTACTATAACATAACTCTCGCAGACTATTCAGAACTCCTACAGAACTCAGGACTCAGATAGAACTAACTATTAGACACAGTGCTGTGCCTTATGTACACTCTGGAAGCTGACACACCTCTGACATCACTAACCATGGAATCAGAGCATGTGACCACTCCCATCCATACACAGGGCACCCCACCAGGGTGTGAGGGCAAACCTCCATAATTACTGCTGGCATGCCCACAACTTACCAGGCCTTACTGTCAGCAGGAGAGATGACTGTAGCCATTTTACATGACCGCTACACACAAATGAAATAAAACATACTTTAATACATAGGATAACTTGGGCAGACTCATAGCTGTAAGGGAAATAGGACTGGGATATCTGGGCTTGAAAATCAGGAGTCACTGGGCAGCCCTGGTGTAATTCAACCCACGTACTGGCAAATCATGCCTGCACGCCAGGGAGAATTAGGAGACTACTCATATCTTTGCCCCCCCCAAACTCCTGCAAACAACATGATTGCATTTCTACCCAAATATCTCACCTAAAACTTACATATAGAACGTTTCATGAGTCTTAGGCTCAGGGAACATGAAAAGTGGAAACGAAGCAAAAGGAAAAAGCAGGCACTAATACTCCGGAAAGTAAAAAAAGGTTGAATGAAATCCAGGAGAGCGTGTGCCCATAAAGACTATTTTAATGGAAACCACAAAAAATATACAGCTACATTACGGGGTACACAAACCCCCACCAACGCGGCTCGAATTGCGTTGGTGGGGGTCTGTGTACCCCGTAATGTAGCTGTATTTTTTTTGTGGTTTCCATTAAAATAGTCTTTTTTTATGGGCACACGCTCTCCTGGATTTCATTCAACCTTTTTTTACTTTCCCGAGTATTAGTGCCTGCTTTTTCCTTTTGCTTCGTGTCAAATCATCCAGAAAAAACAGAAGTACACCCCCTACTGTGAAAGAAGAAACCTGCACAGCCAAAAGGACATTACCAACTCTAACTGTGAGTTATTTTATCACAAGCACATTCTCCATTCTGACATTATATGCTGGGACACTTTATTGTGTGGCCCCTTACTACAGTGCTCGTGGGGGCCCTAGCCCACTAGTCAGATTACAATGGAGCAGTGATTAATACATGATTGTTCTGTGTCCTATGGATTGGCTATCCCTTATCCATTATCCAGGGGGTTTTCATTTCAGGAATCATTATATACATTTATTGAACGTTACAATTTTTGTACTACATATTTTGAGGCTTTTTTTCAGAGCACCACACATTTTTTCCATTTTTCTATGAAAAGTGGACAGGCAGGGGACACTTTAACGTTCACATGTTATAATGCCGGGCCCCTGGCTTATGGTGCCAGGTAGCTGCCAGGGGCCCACCGTTCCAGTGGTAACCTTTATTGTATAGCCTGGTTACCCCCTTTATCGTATAGCCTGGCACCCCCTTTGGAGGGAAGTATTATGGGAAATGGGGGGGTCCCAGAGCTGAAATGAATGCGGTTCAGCTTGGGGAGACCCTCTGCTTCAATCCTGTTTTAAAAAAAAAAATTTTAAACGGATCCCACGTGTGCTACCTCATCATTTTCATTTTAATTGTGTTAATAAATACTTTATTGTAGGATTAGTCAGCCTTGCCTGTTTTATGTAGTGTTTGTCTTGTCCTGTTTGTCCTGCATGTTTGGTTGTTTGCATACTGCACTATGATATGTTTTCTTTGTCTATTTTTTCTCCCATGCACATACATATGGAGTCCAATCATTGAAGACAAGCTGTGAAGATACTACTGCAGCTATCTACTATTCTGAGACTCTTTCAGTGCTGGACATTAGTATCACCTTGGACTAATTGGCGCCGGTCTGTATTGTTTATTATCGGTTAAAGCCTTACTTCACAAATGTAGTAAAGTGCTTTAAAACATTTTTTTGATTTCAACCTTCCCCAGCGATCGCATCTGTCTATCTAAACCTTGTGTCGCCCTGCTCCTTACTTCCCTTCTCCTTTCCCACTCAACCTGTCTTCACCAACCTACTAACACTTCTCTACCTCCTTTGATACCTAACCTACCAAGTCCTACTTCACGTCCCCCTTCACTCCACTTCCAGTCACCACTCCCACTATCTAACTTGCACATTTCTATAGCTTTCTGATTTCCTCACTTCTCCACATTTATTCTTCTTTCTTTCTAGCTCCCTACTTCCTCTCCTCCTTGCTCTCCCCTCTACCACTTCCTTACTACTTGCTGCATCCCTACCCCACTTTAAATTCAAGTCTACTTCCTTACTCCTTCTTATAGTATTGTCTCCTTAAATGTCTCCACTTCGGCTTATTTCCTCTCATCTACTTGCTTTTATCCTCTTACTAACTCCCTCTCTATCACTCACCCTGCCCTTACTCGCTTAATGGTTCTGCCGCTACGGCGCTATACTAATTCCCTTCCCGTATGTCTTTCTATTCTTCCCAGACGCAAAATTCAAAAAGCCCGCGTCGGGCCGGTGAGGTGACTAATCCAGGCCTGCGCGGGTCATCCGGCGCATTCTGGACGCCTTGATGGGCTTACGGCTGTCCTTGGTCTTGCTGGTGACGTCATCTGGTCGCGCCGGTGGGAGCTGGTTCCGCGCCACCTCCAAGATGGCGCCGCTCCTTCCGGGGCACAGCTGTGATGCGTATCCGGGGGGCGGCCATTTTGGAAGACGTCTCTCACCAGTGCGGAGGTGCGTGCGCCCGCTCCTGTTTCCCGCTCACCGCTCTCTTCCTGCTCCTGCGGTTCACTGTGGATTCCCGCCTTCTAGAGCTGCTTCGCCATCTTGTGTCGGGGGCCGCCATCATCAGAAAGGTAGGCCGCAAATTTTCTCACCAGGGATTCAGTTTCAGCGCAGGTTGCTTGATCACTGGACATCTGTAGTTGGGGTGTCGGGGATCACCGCTCTTTCACTCGGGGGTGAGTTTCTTTATTTGGTGACAGCTTCACCGTGGCCGGGGACCAGACCTCAAGTAGGGGGACGAGAACTGGAGGAGAAGCAAAGAAACACAGGTTGCTGAGGCCATGACACCAAGGGATTAGCCTGATACACTACAGGGGTGAACAAAGCCGGGACAGACTCTGGTTATGCATAGTATATGTTAGGTTTTATTCATTCAAGCTCAGGAAGAGCGAGGCAGGAGTGGGGGGGAGTGACCTGCTTCAAAAATCCGCATGGGCCACGCACTAGGGGGGAGGAGGGTGGATCTCCTGGGCCCTAGTGAAGTCCTTTGGGACTGGACGCGGTGGGTGAGTGAACTTCATCCCACGTTTCCTCCGGGCGGTTGGAGAGGAGTCCAGCTTCCCAAAGGCGGTGATCTCGTCAAGGAGGCGACGTCGCCGAGACGACGAGAATTCTACTGTCTTTTGTCTTGTCTAGTGTTTGTTGTGTCCCCCCAGGTGTACCCTCTTGTGTGCTCCCCCTTGTGTATTGCTGTAGGTGGTGAAGTGAGGTATTGCAGTTCGAGAAGAAGAGGAGGTCGGGATTGTGGTCCAGGTGCATCAATCAAGAACAGATATCGGCAGCAAAGTCATCTCATACTCTTAAATGAGTAAGGAACTCAGGCTAGTATCACATAACATTAAGGGGTTTAACAGCCCGGTTAAACGCAGAATCGCCTTCCGAGATTATAAGCGTAAAGGGGCAGAAATTCTGTTTCTGCAAGAAACACACTTCTCTCAAGACAACTACCCCAAATTCCTGGATAAGGACTACCCGACACACTTTTTGTCTTCCGCGAAAGTCAAAAAAAAAGGGGTGGCCATACTAATTCATAAAAGAATACCGTTCGTACACTGGCGACACACTTTATTCGAGCACGGCTAGTCCCACGAATTCGGGTATACCCGGGTGTATTGAGGTTTGTGACTGTTTTCTGCCCGAGTGCATTGGGTTATTTTCTAGGCAGGGATTGAAGCATTTTATTCCCACTGGCTGCAATACTGCACAGTATATATATATATACTGCATTACAATTCATGAATTTATGCCATCTGGTAGACACGCGAAGCATTGCAGCCTATTAAATCCTAATCATTATCATTTAACAGATCAGCCGCCCGTCAGCCAGGCATGAACCCAGGCTGGAAAGGCAAACGCAACGGGGCTTGTCAGAGGTAAGGAGCGGCGCATTCCAGGTATCTGCCAGGTACATACTGGGTATTTGCTCGAATAAAGTGTGTCGGTGCAGTACCCGATAGGACTTTCAAAGATAAAGAGGGCAGATTCCTCATAGTAAGAGGTGCAATCCAAGGGTTCCCAATTACTCTAGCAACAATATATGCCCCTAATGAGACGGCCCCCGTTTTTTTCTCTACCTTCTTTGGGAAACTCAACAAAGTGGCCAGAGGTAATATCATTGTCGCTGGAGACTTGAACAGGGCACTACGGGAGGACCTTGACAGATGTTCATCCACTAATATTACACACAGATCTGACATACTAACAATTAAAAAAGGGTTACGTGACTGCCAACTACTCGACATCTGGAGGGAACAACACCAGAGACTGAGAGAATACACCTTCTACTCACACCCACATGACACATATAGCAGGATAGATTACTTCCTTGTATCCAACAGAATGGTCCCTGGGGTCTCTCGCACCGAGATCCATGATATTTCATGGTCAGACCATGCATCTATAGAGCTGCGGTGCACACTAATCCCACTAGACAGACCTAGAGCGAACTGGAAACTAAACGAAATCTTGCTGAAAATCCCAGCCCTACAGGTGGAAATTGGGGAAAAGCTCACACAATACTTCGAGGAGAATGAGGGGAGTGTGGCTACGCACTCCAGACTGTGGGAGGCCCATAAGGCTACCCTCAGGGGGGTCATTATGAATCTGGCCGCTAAACGGAAAAGAGAACGGGAGGGAAAAATTTTGAAGCTAGAGGAACAGCTAGCAGAGCTTTCCTCCCTCCACAAAAAAATAAGAATGCCCACACGTTAACTCAAATACTAGCCACTAAAACTAGTCTTAACCTCCTCCTCTCCGCCCAGGCCGAGAAGGAATTGACCTGGTCCAAGCGGAAATTTTATGAAAAAGCTAACAAGCCTGACACACTACTTGCCAATAAGCTAAAAAAAACAAGCTTCCAAACTATCACATTCACGCAATTCGAAACCAAGATGGGGACCTTACCTCCATCCCAGCGAACATAGCAGGGGAATTCAAAAAGTATTACGAAATATTATACAATGGAGATAAGGTAACCCATAATCCGAAAACAAAGGAGGATTTACGGACCTTCTTAATAGAGGCACATTTACCCATTTTGAAGAGATGCGAAAGGGAGGCACTCCAGTCGGACTTCACGATGGAGGAACTCTCTGGGGTCATCAAAGCACTAAAACCGGCTAAAGCCCCAGGGCCAGGTGGCTTTTCGAACTTATATTACAATAAATATTTAAAAATTCTAGCCCCCCACATGTTAAAGTTATTCAATGAAATCTTAGCAGGGGCCTCATTCCCAGCACAAATGCTCCAAGCCTCAATATCGGTGATCCATAAACCCGGAAAGGACCCGGCAGACTGTAAGAGCTACCGGCCCATTTCACTGATTAACTTGGACCTCAAAATATACTCTAAACTTATAGCCAACAGGGTGGGTAGTGTTCTTCCCGGGTTAATTCACACGGATCAAGTAGGGTTTATCGGAGGTAGACAAGCGGCAGATAACACCAGGAGAATTATTGACCTAATTGATCTGGCCCAAAAAGAAAAAATTCACTCCATGGTGTTAAGTCTGGACGCTGAAAAAGCCTTCGATAGAATAGATTGGCCCTACCTATCGGAAACACTGAGAGCATTTGGCTTTGAGGGACGCCTCCTGCAGGCCATCCTGGCGTTGTATAAAAACCCAACAGCAAGAGTGAGATATCAAGGTTTCCCCTCAGAACAGTTTGAAATCAAAAGCGGAACACGTCAAGGATGCCCGCTGTCGCCACTACTGTTCGCCTTATGTATAGAGCCTTTGGCGGCACACATCAGAAATAACCCAGATATCTCTGGTATCCCTGTGGGAGACCAAATGCACAAAGCCGCTCTATATGCGGACGATGTCATTCTCACAATAGCCAAATCTCTCACATCTCTCCCAAATGTATTCAACATACTGGGCAAATTTAACCAAATTTCGGGATTTAAGATCAATCAGTCTAAATCAGAAGCCCTCAATATTAATCTACCAAAAGAAGTTGAAAAACTGATTGACCTCAATTTTCAGTTCAAATGGCAACCCTCCGCTATCAAATATTTAGGGGTTTATCTCACAAGGGAGTACAAAACTTTATATAAAGCAAATTTCCCCAAGATCATAAAGACGCTGGGGGAGGATCTCCGAACCTGGATGAAGGGGAGCATCTCATGGATTGGGAGGATACATAGCGTGAAAATGAATCTCCTCCCAAAGATGCTATATCTTTTCCAGAGTCTCCCTATCCCTTTGGTGCAGGCGGACATCCTCTCCCTCCAGTCAAAAATTATGAAATTTATTTGGAACGGGAAAAACCCAAGAATTGCTAAAGGAATATTAAAACGTCCCATTCATCCTGCGGAGGGTGAGCGGTGCCTTGCTTGCAGGCCTACTATAAAGCAGCCCAATTAGGGCAGATTTTCCAATGGCACACAGACCCAAGCCTACGGAGATGGGTTGAGTTGGAGAAGAGATGCTGTGCACCAATTGAAATCCGAAATTTAATCTGGCTACCCAGAGAAGGGGTACGCAAGATGAACAATCCGCTGCAGACCATGGTCAATTCATTATAAGTTTGGGAGGCCACGAAATTCAAATGTAATTTGACTACCAAAACATCATTAATGACACCAATAGTGGGCAACCCAGACTTCGCTCCGGACCTGAATAGCAAAAATTTCTTGATATGGACTCAGAAGGGCTTCTCCTGTCTAAAAGATCTGGAGGGCATAACGACCATACAAACATTTGACCAAATTAAATCCTCTAAGAATATCCCAAACAAATTTTTTAGGTACCTCCAGATCAGAGATTTCTACAATAAAACGCCAATTCGACCGGCGCGAACAAATTTTGAGCAGCTGTGTTCCAGAGATACGGACACAAGGGGACTCACATCTAGAATGTACAGGGAAGTAATCTGCCAGAAGTCGCCCATTGACAATAGACTGAGTTACATGAGACACTGGGAATCAGACCTAGGAGAGACTTTAGAGGACGACGAATGGGACAGAATTATACAGGCGGCGGCGAAAAGCTCAATCTGCACCACATTAAAGGAGAACGCATATAAAGTCCTTATGAGGTGGTATTACACTCCGACGCGCTTAGCGAAATTTGTAAAAGGCTACTCCCCTCTCTGCCCTAAACAGTGTGGGGAAGCAGCTGACCTCCAACATATGTTGTGGTCTTGCACTAAGGGGGCCCCTATTTGGGAACAAATCAGAGATTGGATTCAGCGGATTCTCGATTTGGAGATCCCCCTGGACCCGTGGCTGTTCCTATTGGGCATGCGGATCCAGGGTCTGTCAAATGCGTCGCATAAATTAATCGCGCATTTTGCTACAGCCACAAGATGTGAGATCGCAGCATTATGGAAACAGCAGGAGATACCAATTATCCCTAAGATCAAAAACAGAATTTGGCATGTCTGCCGGATGGAACAATTAACGAGTTTAGTTAATGACTCCGGCACAAATGTTCTAAAGGTCTGGGATCCATGGTTGACCCAGGTAGACATCCCAGGAGTGGACGCCACCTCAATCTTGCACTAATTAAACTAGGTGCGTTCTCCTTTAAGGGCAGATTAGACAACACGACTCAGCGACGCACAGTTAGCAGACCTTCATGTAGTCATAGAATAGGGAAAAACAAATAAAAGAAAGAAACCTCAGAAGAACCTGTCCCAGTTAAAACCCTTAGCTATTGCCTAAAAGGTTGAACAAGAGATATCTAAAAAACTGCACCAGAGCCTGGCAACCTACCACCTCCCTCCCACCCCTAACCTCTTTCCCTGTCCCCTTGTCAAGTTCGTCTGGTCTTGTTTGTAAAGTGTTAAGTGGATGTGTCTTCGAGGCGTCATTACATGTGTTTAACAAAACTGGAAATGTAATAATGGGCTGTGGAACATTGGCTGTATTTGTACTTTCCAATAAAAATTTAAAGTTGAAAAAAAAAAAAAAACATTTTTTTATATTGCATTGAGTAATGGAAACCCAGGACAGTGTTGGTGCTAGCTAGATATAAACACTCCAGACATGTACCAATCTTTAAACCCTTGGGTATTTAATGTTGGTACAGATAAGAAGCATGGCTTACTCCAACCCGTTTACCCTGTGGTCAAAATATTAGTACAGCTCAACCCCGTTATAGCGCAATCTGCTATAGCGCGAATCCGCTTTTAATGCTGTCTGAGCGTGGCTCCCGATTTAAAAACATCTCCAAGGTTTTATTTTTATATAATATTCAATGCATTATTGCTAACAGACACACGCTGATACACATATATACACACACCCCTACACCATGCGGGAATTGAACCCATGATCTTTCATATGCTGGTGCAATTCTCTAGCTGCTACACCACAGTATTGGTGTGATGAATCTGACTCTATAAACAAACGTAACATCTACTGCACAGTGCAGTCCATGGGTGATCAGGGTTCAATTCCCGCATGTGTATTATATAAAATGTACTAGCTGAGAGACCCGGCGTTGCCCGGGATGTAATGTTCCCGTTCCTCTCTCTCCTCCCCCCTCTCTCTGTTTGTCCCCCATTCACATCAATCCAGTCCCCCCCCCTCCCTCCCTCCTTTACAGCTTCATGTAGCGTGTGTGCGTCAGTCACTGTGTGTTTGCTCGCGCGTCAGTGAGTCTGAGGCAGAAACACAAACACACACAGACTGACTGACGCACACACAGTCAGTGTGTGCCTCAGTCAGTGTGTGCGTGCGTCAGTCAGGCTTTGTGTGCGCGTCAGTCAGTGTGTGCGTGCGTGCGGCAGTCAGTCAGTGTGTGCGCGCGGGGCGTCAAAGGCAGGGGGGGGCGTCAAAGGCAGGGGGGGGGCGTCAAAGGGAGGGGGGGGCGTCAAAGGGAGAGGGGGGGGCGTCAAAGGGAGAGGGGGGGGCGTCAAAGGGAGGGGGGGGGGCGTCAAAGGGAGGGGGGGGGGCGTCAAAGGGAGGGGGGGGCGTCAAAGGGAGGGGGGGGGCGTCAAAGGGAGGGGGGGGCGTCAAAGGGAGGGGGGGGGCGTCAAAGGGAGGGGGGGGGCGTCAAAGGGAGGGGGGGGGCGTCAAAGGGAGGGGGGGGGCGTCAAAGGGAGGGGGGGGGGCGCCTCAAAGGCATGGATTCCTCCCCCTGCATTTCCTGCAGTGGACAGGAGGGGGGGGGCAGTAGACAGGAGGGGGGGGGGCAGTGGACAGGAGGGGGGGGCAGTGGACAGGAGGGGGGGCAGTGGACAGGAGGGGGGGCAGTGGACTGGAGGGAGGGGGCAGTGGACAGGAGGGGGGGGCAGTGGACAGGAGGGGGGGGCAGTGGACAGGAGGGGGGGGGCAGTGGACAGGAGGGGGGGGGGCAGTGGACAGGAGGGGGGGGCAGTGGACAGGAGGGGGGGGGCAGTGGACAGGAGGGGGGGGGGCAGTGGACAGGAGGGGGGGGGGCAGTGGACAGGAGGGGGGGGGGCAGTGGACAGGAGGGGGGGGGCAGTGGACAGGAGGGGGGGGGCAGTGGACAGGAGGGGGGGGGCAGTGGACAGGAGGGGGGGGGCAGTGGACAGGAGGGGGGGGCAGTGGACAGGAGGGGGGGGGCAGTGGACAGGAGGGGGGGGCAGTGGACAGGAGGGGGGGGCAGTGGACAGGAGGGGGGGGCAGTGGACAGGAGGGGGGGGCAGTGGACAGGAGGGGGGGGGCAGTGGACAGGAGGGAGGGGGCAGTGGACAGGAGGGGGGGGCAGTGGACAGGAGGGGGGGCAGTGGACAGGAGGGGGGGCAGTGGACAGGAGGGGGGGCAGTGGACAGGAGGGGGGGCAGTGGACAGGAGGGGGGGCAGTGGACAGGAGGGGGGGGCAGTGGACAGGAGGGGGGGGCAGTGGACAGGAGGGGGGGCAGTGGACAGGAGGGGGGACAGGAGGGGGGACGCAGTGGACAGGAGGGGGGACGCAGTGGACAGGAGGGGGGGGCAGTGGACAGGAGGGGGGGGCAGTGGACAGGAGGGGGGGGCAGTGGACAGGAGGGGGGGCAGTGGATAGGAGGGGGGGGCAGTGGACAGGAGGGGGGGCAGTGGACAGGAGGGGGGGCAGTGGACAGGAGGGGGGACAGGAGGGGGGACGCAGTGGACAGGAGGGGGGACGCAGTGGACAGGAGGGGGGGGCAGTGGACAGGAGGGGGGGGCAGTGGACAGGAGGGGGGGCAGTGGATAGGAGGGGGGGCAGTGGACAGGAGGGGGGGCAGTGGACAGGAGGGGGGGCAGTGGACAGGAGGGGGGACAGGAGGGGGGACGCAGTGGACAGGAGGGGGGACGCAGTGGACAGGAGGGGGGGGCAGTGGACAGGAGGGGGGGGCAGTGGACAGGAGGGGGGGCAGTGGATAGGAGGGGGGGGCAGTGGACAGTGACACACACACACACACACACACACACACACACACACACACACACACACACACACACACCTCAGTTGATGCGCCCTTTCTCAGTTCCGTTTGGCGCCGGAGGTGGGGAGCGACACCTACCTGTACTTCCGGGCGCCGCCACCGTCTGACTCGGCGCCGCGAGGAGGGAAGGGGGTCCGCCATCTTACGCGCCGCGTGGCAGCTGCGGGAAGCGAGGTGATTTGGAGCGGGGAGAGGTGATTTGGAGCGGGGAGAGGTGATTTGGAGCGGGGAGAGGTGATTTGGAGCGGGGAGAGGTGATGCCGCTGGGGAGGGGGAGAGGTGATGCCGCTGGGGAGGGGGAAGAGGTGATGCCGCTGGGGAGGGGGAAGAGGTGATGCCGCTGGGGAGGGGGAAGAGGTGATGCCGCTGGGGAGGGGGAAGAGGTGATGCCGCTGGGGAGGGGGAAGAGGTGATGCCGCTGGGGAGGGGGAAGAGGTGATGCCGCTGGGGAGGGGGAAAAGGTGATTTGGAGAGGGGAGAGAGGTGTGTGTGTGTGTGTGTGTGTGTGTGTGTGTGTGTGTGTGTGTGTGTGTGTGTGTGTGTGTGTGTGTGTGTGTGTGTGTTTTATTGGAGCGGGGAGAGGTGATGCCGCTGGGGAGGGGGAAGAGGTGATGCCGCTGGGGAGGGGGAAGAGGTGATGCCGCTGGGGAGGGGGAAGAGGTGATGCCGCTGGGGAGGGGGAAGAGGTGATGCCGCTGGGGAGGGGGAAGAGGTGATGCCGCTGGGGAGGGGGAAGAGGTGATGCCGCTGGGGAGGGGGAAGAGGTGATGCCGCTGGGGAGGGGGAAAAGGTGATTTGGAGAGGGGAGAGAGGTGTGTGTGTGTGTGTGTGTGTGTGTGTGTGTGTGTGTTTTATTTATTTTTTTGGACCTTTGGCCCGTCACTCCGCCTCAGGCCAATGAGAGGTGTGGGGGGCGGGCCAAGGGGGTGGTGTGAGTGTGTGAGGCCAATGAGAGGTGTGCGGGGGCGGGCGGGCCAAGGGACCAATGAGATTGCCGCTAGGGACACCGGACATCCAGCAGGCAGGCATGCATGCATGCATGCAGGCAGGCAGGCAAACATACAGTGCTTTCACTAATATAGTATAAGATTCACTGTTGGGCTGTCATTGATCAGAGAAGGGTCATGTGACCCTCCTGCGCTCAAAAGTCAGTCAAATTGAAAGCTTGGGAGAGCGTATGTAAGCACCTCGGAGCCTGATGAAGTGGAGAGAGCTGCAGATGCCGGGTAAGTCCTCGCAGAACCGTTCTTCCTGATTGCGCCGACCATTTCGCGATCCTGGTTATAACGTGCTCATTATGTGGACCAAGAGCACCGCGTTATAACGGGATTCAGCTGTATTAAGGGTTTCATATTTTTTTTTTTCATTTACAAACCTACTTTACATCCCTATCATTAAAAAAAAAAAATATATATATATATACACACACACACACACACACACACACACACACACACACACACACACACACAGTTAGGTCCGGAAATAATTGGACACTGACAGAATTTTCATAATTTTGGCTCTGTACGCCACCACAATGGATTTGAAATGAAACAACTGAGATGCAATAGAAGTGTAGACTTTCAGCTTTAATTCAAGGGGTTGAACAAAAATATCGTATGAAACGTTTAGGAATTGCAACCATTTTCATACACAGTCCCCTTATTTCAGGGGCTCAAATGTAATTGGACAAATTAACACAATCATAAATAAAATGTTAATTTTTAATACTTTGTCGAGAATCCTTTGCAGGCAATGACTGAAGTCTGGAACGCATGGACATCACCAAACGCTGGGTTTCCTCCTTTGTGATGCTTTGCCAGGCCTTTACTGCAGCTGTCTTCAGTTGTTGTTTGTTCGTGAGTCTTTCTGCATTAAGTTTTGTCTTCAGCAAGTGAAATGCATGCTCGATCGGGTTGAGATCAGGTGATTGACTCGGCCATTGCAGAATATTTCACTTCTTTGCCTTAAAAACATCCTGGGTTTCTTTCGCAGTATGTTTTGGGTCATTGTCCATCTGTAAAGTGAAGCGCCGTCCAATCAACTTCACTGAATTTGGCTGAATCTGAGCAGACAATATATCCCTATACACTTCAGAATTCATCCGGCTGCTTCTGTCTTCGTTCACATCATCAAAAACCACTAGTGACCCAGTGCCATTGTAAACCATGCATGCCCATGCCATCACTGCCTCCACCGTGTTTTTCAGATGATGTGGTACACAGCAACTCTCTTTTTTAGATGTCCTCATTACACAGACTAATGGGGAGTTACATACTGATCTTTTTAGAAAGGATACATACAGAAATGCCATTTTAAGGGCAGATAACCATCATCCTCCTTCTCTTATTGATGCATTACCTTTTTCACAGAAAGTCCGGGTCTGCAAAATCACGAGCAGGAAGGATAATATTGAACCAGCTATTGGAGAACTACGTAGTAGATTCCTGGCTAGGGGATATCCTCCTGCTGTGTTAGACCGGGCACTGGATAAAGAGGTAAGTGCTACCAAAAATAAGAAGGAGGACAGGCTTGTATTTACCACTACGTACAGTCATAAGCGAAGCAGAGGAAAAGACCTCCCAGCCCGACGCTACAAGCCTGGTAGACAGCGTGTATCACGCGCAGGCTGTATTAACCCCCAGCACATCGGAGACCAACCATGTAGGAATAAGCACTGTAGCTGTGATGAATCCTTGATCACATTGAACGGGAAAACACTGGACACGATGGGCCCTTGGTCCCTCTAAGGATTCATTTTGCTGGGGGTTAATACAGCATGCGCGTGATACACGCTATCTACCAGGATTGTAACATTGGGCTGGGAGGTCTTTTCCTCTGCTTCGCATATTGCTGGTTTGGCCACGGCTGCTCAGCCTGGAATTAAGACTTTCATTATTGACATTATAAGAAGAGGCTTATACCCCGTGAATATGTATGTAATCACTTAATTGGTGATTTGAGAACTGGAGTGCTATCGTTATTTTTTTTTCTAACCATTTATTTATTTATTTTTTGTGGCATCTATTTATTCACATTTTTTCTTTCTGTGGAACATTTTTTTTTATTTCTCTGGAGTGAGTATTCGTGCTATTCCTATCCTGTGTGTTTTTTATTATGGAAGATTATGTAGAAGTGGAGGATGAGGAAGGGGTTACTGATACCTATGCCTTTAACTGTGGAGACACTCACCGTCAGAGGAGGGCAGAATCAGTTTTTGATGAAGGTGCTAATTTCATCTGTGAAGAGCCTGCTGACTTAATTACCCACTTCCTTACATTGGAAAAACTGTTATCACAGGACATTAGGTATTGGTGGGACATTACCACTCTTGAGAACTATGCTAGAGTTAAAAGGATTCCGTGAGGCTTACGCTTGAAAAAGGTACCGTCCTTTGGCTTTATTAATAAAGATTTTGAGAATGACTGGAAAGCCATATTAGATCATTGCTCATTTAAGCTAATCAAATTGATCATTAAGTATAAGCTAAATTAAAAAAAAGAAAGTGAGAGCCAATGTGAAAGTCCTACAGGATAAATTGAAAGGTTGCAGAAAAATGGAGAATTTTATTAAATATGACCAAACACTTTTAAGCAACGTGGGTGCTATGGAAAAGTCTCTAATGATTAAGAAACAACAAAAGTTTGATAGGGACAAGATAGACTATGAGAAGCAGCAAGTTTATATATGGCAACGCTACACTACAAACGCACAAAAGCCACAACCAAAATCTGGTTCTAAATATCAGAATAATAAAAAACAAGGTGACTCCAAGAACCCGAATAAATCCATCCTAAAACGCCATGGAAACGCTTCCAGTTTTGAGTCAGATGGTTCTGACTATGAGAGTCGTTCACTAGGCGTTTCCTTTTGTGATGATGATGATAATTGGCGAGTTAGATCTACCTCCCCTGAAACCGACTCTTCACAAAAATCTGTTATGATGCCCTCTCGGAAAGAAGATAAACCTTCATACTCCTTGTTTCAAAAGGAGTCAAAAAACGAAAGAGGACAAGGAGATCATCAAAGAAGAGAAGGGGGGAGGGGGATCCGGGGGATCGAGCAAAAGAAAGAAATATGCATAGGAGAAGTTGTGGATAATGTTATCAACATTTCACATAAGACTCTTACAGATGACCAGATTGCGGTTCTAAATAGAGGTTTAAATTTTGCCCCATACCAAGATTTTAATTTATTCAATACCATCATTGATCTCCAAAAATTAATTCGCAAATTGTCTCTTAAAAAATATTTTAATAGAAAAAAGGGACAACAGAGGTTCCACTATATTCCACTGATAGAGGTCTAGCTGAGAATGTTGATGGTATTGATGTTTCAATGGAGAATTTGGATTTGCATTCATTTCGTGAACAATGTGCTTTATCAGATCTTAGAGATCTTTATGATGAACAAAATCAGGATTTGGAGCCTGAGATCCCTTCCTCATTCAGCTTCTTTGGGCAATTACACTTAGGTCTTAAGAAGAAATCAACCTTTTGCCCTCATATTTTTAACAATCATAATATTAAGACCTTTGAGAAGCTGGTTGAGAGGGATCTCAGGTTATTGGCTAGGGGTATTGTACCCCGGGGGGTTCCCTCTTTAAATAAAACGAATCTGTCAGATATTGACTTCCAGGAGATGATTGCCCTCAGGGAAGATAGGTCTATTACAATCAAAAAGGCTGATAAGGGAGGGGCCATTGTGGTGCCCTCTTCTTCAGATTATCAGGCAGAGGCACTTAGATTACTTGAGGATGCTGAATCTTATACAAAATTGACATGATCCCACATGTGAGTTTTTACACCTTTTGAAAGAGATTCTTGAAGAAGGAAAGGCCCTATTTGTACTTAACACAAAGGAATATGAGTTTCTCTACAATGCCTCACCTATTGTGCCCATCTTCCACCATCTCCCAAAGATCCATAAGTCACTTGTCCGCCCTCCTGGGCGGCCCATTGTGGCCAGTATTGGATCTTTGGGAGATGGGTTATCACGCTACATTGATGGTTTTTTACAGCCACTGGTAAAAAATCTGCTTTCTTTTCTGAGAGATTCTATGGATCTTTTATCCGCTATAAAAAATGTTATGATAGAAAAAATTAAACTAAACATATACTAAGCGCTTAACCTATTAGCCTAACTTAACAATACACGATAATGATGGATAAGTGCTCTAAATGTTGGAATTCCCTTACAAAGATACAACAATAAACTAGTGAATTCTACAGACTAATATAACAAACTGAGAAGACGGCTGCCTAAGGATTGAAAAACCACAAACCTATCCACAAGGTAAGTACAACAATAGCTTAAAAACAAAAATAAAACAAACAATGAAAGAAAACAGAAATAGTCCTTGGCGCACTATCTGGTATATAAACCTGCAGAAAAATGAAGTCCAAAGATCTTGGTAGTGAGGATTGTTGGTCCGGAATCCAATCGTACTCAAAGTCCTCTGAGGTGGTGGAATCAGATTTGTGCGAATGATGCTTTAATGCATGCCAGACCAATATGATTGGGTTCAAAGCAGGATCTTAATGAATGTTGCAGATGTGTTTTGGGATCAATGTCTTGGAAGGACTGGTGACCACTCCAGATGTGAAGTATTCAGAAATGTTACGTTCTTCCCTCTGAGCAATAATGACCTTCTGTATGTAGACTCTCTAATATGAGGAAAAAGCCTTAATGGACTGGTCATGCACAGCTGCATCTAAAGACTTAGTAAACAATTATTTGGAAGTCTGACTCCTCCTCCCTGTCAGACTTCCAAATAATTGTTTACTAAGTCTTTAGATGCAGCTGTGCATGACCAGTCCATTAAGGCTTTTTCCTCATATTAGAGAGTCTACATACAGAAGGTCATTATTGCTCAGAGGGAAGAACGTAACATTTCTGAATACTTCACATCTGGAGTGGTCACCAGTCCTTCCAAGACATTGACCCCAAAACACATCTGCAACATTCATTAAGATCCAGCTTTGAACCCAATCATATTGGTCTGGCATGCATTAAAGCATCATTCGCACAAATCTGATTCCAACACCTCAGAGGACTTTGAGTACGATTGGATTCCGGACCAACAATCCTCACTACCAAGATCTTTGGACTTCATTTTTCTGTCAGGTTTATATACCAGATAGTGCGCCAAGGACTATTTCTGTTTTCTTTCGTTATTTATTTTATTTTTGTTTTTAAGATATAAAAAATGTTAGTTGGAAAAAGACTTTTAGATGGGTGACATTGGACGTGATGTCACTTTACTCAATCATAGATCACGAGCAAGGGATTCGAGCAGTGGAATTTTTTCTTGATGCTTCTACATTGTCCATTTCATTACGTGCCTTTCTTTTGGATTCTATTATGTTTCTGCTCACCCATAATTATTTTTCTTTTGATGCACAATTTTATCTTCAGACACGGGGTACTGCTATGGGGACGTCATTTGCCCCCTCTTATGCTAATTTGTTTGTGGGTCTTTGGGAATCCACACACATTTTCGGTGCTGATAATTCTTTTCGTCATCAGATTATTTTCTATAAACGGTATATTGACGATTTGATTATGATTTGGGATGGGGATTTATTATCACTGCATGCCTTTATTCATACACTTAATACTAATTCTTTAAATCTTAAATTTACTTATGAAGAACACATGAATCACATCAATTATTTAGACATTACTTTATTTATTGACACGACAGGCACTATTCAAACGGACATTTTTAGAAAGCCTCATTCACGTAATACTTTATTGGAAGCAGACAGCAGTCATTCTAAATCATTCATTCGAAGTATACCCAAGGCTGAATTCCTTCGACTAAGACGGCTTTGTTCAAATGACGATTTATTTGAGCATCAAGCAGAGGAATTAAAAACTCGATTTGCTCAAAGAAAATATAATCACACTGATATTGAAGCAGCATATCTGTGTGTCAAATCTACAAACAGGATCGATTTGTTATCGAACTCGTCTGTGAAGTTCAAGAAGAAACATGAATTGGATCGAGTGACGTCTGCTCTATTTGTCACCCAGTTTAGTCGCCAGGCTGAACAGATTCGTTCTATCATTTATAAACATTGGGGGACCCTCACTCTTGATAAGGACCTACATAGTTCAGTTAACCAGGGTCCAGCCATTACTTTTAGGAAATCCAAATCCTTATCTGACTATCTTTCTCCAAGATTGTTTGACTCTAAGAAGTCTAACAAATCTGTTTAAAATAAAAGGTTTTTTTAAATGTGGAAAATGTTGCGTTTGCTGCTATGCGAAACCAATTAAGTCTATTAAGACTATTTATTCTAAAAAGAACTATAGGATCCCATCCTTTATTAATTGTGACTCACAATTTGTCATATACTTTCTTACCTGTGGCTGTGGCCAAGGGTACGTGGGCTGCACTATACGCCCTGTTAAAAACAGAATCATGGAGCATATACGTTCCATTAAAAGAAAAGATTTCATGTTACCAGTTTCAAAACATTTTACTGACTGTCCTTCAGGAGGTCTATCAAATGTTCATTTTTCTGCTGTAGAACTGGTGCCCATGCCCATGAGAGGGGGTGATAGATTAAAGCTCCTCAACCAGCGGGAGATGTTTTGGATCCATTCTTTGGATACATTATCCCCTGCAGGAATTAATACAGAATGGGATCTAGAAAAGGTGAAGGGAAACACAAAATGGATGTGCCCCCTAAAAGAATTCACTTAAATGCACACCATAACAGTGTAAAAATTAACTTTTAATAAATTTACTTAAAACATATATTACCAAAGTAATGTGTAATGTGAATTAAAAATATATTAAATCAACGCTATCAGGCAACCTTGTCGTCAGTTATAAGTTCATACTATCCCATTTAACCACTTAATAATGGTGGGATATGGAGGACACAGATTGCTAGGAGTCAGGGTGTTAACCCCTCTGGAGCAACGGTGAGACCCAATAATGGAAGTGTATAGATGTACACAAGTGAGTGGCCAATGGGTTAAATGTCCAGCTACCTTGCTAGATCAGCCAGCACTGCGCACTATAATGGAGACTTTAGTGTGTTAAAATAAGAGTGCTAGAGTGATAAAGCTGGCAAATGCAGTGATAATGGTAGTACATACACTGCTTGTCCGGGATGGGAAGGGAGCGAAGATAGCAGGGATACACCATGAAAAATAAAAAATAAATGCATACAATAGTGTAATAAGTTCTTTTCAATCTGGATAAAACATGTATGTCTTTGCTCTATAGCAATGCCTACTTACAGCAGGTCAAAAGGTAAAAAGCATTGATCTACACAGCAGGTAGA
The DNA here is from genome assembly GCF_040206685.1 of Ascaphus truei. Classification (NCBI taxonomy): domain Eukaryota; kingdom Metazoa; phylum Chordata; class Amphibia; order Anura; family Ascaphidae; genus Ascaphus; species Ascaphus truei. Next base: position 274,257 of record NW_027456839.1, read on the forward strand.
AAGGTGTCAGGATCTTCAGGAACAACAGCCCAGGTTTACAGCATAAGAAATCAGCACCTCAGCTCAGACGTCAGTAGATGTGAGTGGATCAGAGACATGCAAAAGAAAGGCAGACCATAGTGTCGATCGTGCATAAAATTTATATAAACAAACAACAAATTTTAGGAATTGTACTCACATTGTGTACATAATCATAGTTCACATAAGGCTTTACTTGAGGCAAATGGAGTGCTGGTTCAGTGTGGAGCAGCTCACCGGGGATCTTCTCCTTAGACTCACAACAGACCGGGTGGGAGATGGCGTCTGACGTCACATCCGCTGTTGGGGTGACGGCATCCGGTCTTGGAGGCAAACGGTGGGGGAACTCAGCAACTCTGAAGCCTTCAGTAGAAAGAGCAGCTGCAGCAATGAAAGTGGCTCTACGCGTTTCGTCGTACTAGACAACTTCCTAGACAACTTCCTTCCCCGACGGGCGGGTCACGCTGACGTCATCATGGGGGAGTGTTCAGTCTGGGGAGAGGTGTGGCTGTGGCTGCATTCCTCCAAGACAGCTCTATGCTGTATTGCCAGGGATTTAGACCTAGACGTCTGACGTCACTAGGGGGCGCCATATGGTAGCTCTGACATCACTAGGGGGCGCCATATGGTAGCTCTGACGTCACTAGGGGGCGTCAACATCCTGGTTATGTGGCAGAGCGGGGAGAGTATCAGGGGGGTGGTATATATTGTGACTGTTTTCTTGTGTTTGGTAGCCTTCACCTTGAGAAAGGCAGTATTAGACTGCCGAAACGTTGGACTTTATGGCATATTAAACCTCCTTTGAGTAAGACCGTGTGCCTGCTTCTTCTTCTTTGTCCGGCTACAGGAAGGGTCAGGAGACAGGGAGGACAGAGGCAGGAGAAACCCATCTGACTCCGGCCTTGCCTGTCCCTACGAATACAAACATACAACCCCTCACTGAATAACATAGCCCTAATCCCATGTAATAATCCTGGGTGTAAACAAAATAATGGTTTTATGAATATTGTAATGGTTTATTAGGGACCTAGGAGGTGGCTAGTGGGGCTGTTATGTGTATTTTTGTTTATTGTGGGTAGTGGGGGTGGATGAACGGGGTATTGGCCCCAAGGATGGGTGTTTAGGCCTACCGGGTGGGGGGGGGGGTAGCGGGAGGGGTTAACCCCTTCATTACCTTAGCGGTATTAACCACGAAGTTAAAGAAGAGGTTAAGTCATCCTGCAACCCCCTGGCAAGGCCTAAACACCCACCCAGGGCCAAATACCACCTTCACCCACCCCCGCTACCCACAATAAGCCTGGCACGGGTGTATAACCCCTTCATTGCCTTGGCGGTAATGAAGTTGCCTGTAAATGCATTTTTTATGCATCGGATTCATGCCGGGGGTCTCTGGTGCTGATATTAATGGATATCAGCTCTGGGACACATGCATGTTATTTTCATCGCAGCTTCACCCCACCTTCTTGCCAACTTTTGTGGCGGGACAATTTGGAGAAGAAACAGCAATTTTAAAGTGGCGATCAGCCGCAATAAGCTGATCAGGGCTTATAGAATTGAGCGTGTTTGAAAAACTGGCGATCAGTGCTGAAAAGTGGCTTATCACCGCGCGTCTGCCGATTTTATTTATTTATTTATTTTCCGGCAAAAAAACCCCGGTTATTTTTGCTCTAATCGCCAGCTTCTCTGGGCTTTCTGAATCGCTGTAGGCTTTTTTGGCTATAAACTGGTGATAAGTGGCTTATCGCTGCTTACTGCATGAGGGCCTTAGGGAGGATTTGTTCCTGTAAAGTACACCTAGTTTGGCATAGGATTTGGATGTCAGGGTATCAATGTGCATCCCAAATGTTAAATGGGAGTTGAACTATATGCCCAGATATTTCAAACAAGTAACAGGGGCTAGGATGGTATTAGAGCTGGTTTTTATCTGAAGCTCTGTCATTGGCAGCTTTAGCAATTTAGCTCTGGTCCCAAATACCATTGTTACAGTCTTGTCAGTGTTTAAAATCAGTTTGTTTTGGGAAATCCAGTTTCAAGTCTCAAAAAATCAGATTGAAGTATGTGTTCAAGGTCAGAGAGGCGAGGGCTGCGTGCATATAGGATCAGATCCAAGGCCTCTCACAATAACCTGTTAGGAATATTATTTTCTCATCTATCCGACATAAGTATAAAATATACTCTACCAAGACCCCTAATACAGAGTTACCCACCTTATACGGGAGCAGCTGCCAGACGAGTACAGTAAATGTATCTTATTTCTTTTACCACTGGAGGGCAGCGTGGAGTTGCAAGGAGTGGCGCCCGTAAGGACGACGTGCCAGTTAGGCGGAAGGAGACGCGCACACACTTTTATGTGAAACGGATATTTTTGGGGAGGGATTTAGTAGTCTGAGTGAGAAAATTGATATTTTGTCACAATGGAAAAATGGAAAAATTAACCATTTAAATATGCACAGATTTTATCCCACGTTTGGAAATTAGGGATGTTGCCTAAAAGTCTGAGAATGCATTAAGTGCCACCCACGGGCTTTAATGAAGCAGCATTTGTGGGATAAAGGGAACAGCATCCTGTATAAAGGTATTTTGGGCTCGATATAAATAATTGAAGCCAAAAACTAATATTAAGTAAATTGAGAATGGAAAAATATTCAGCACAAACGTACAGAATGTGATATTCTGAGAGATCTTACAGATGTTATCAAATCCCACAATGAATATATAGAAAATGTCTGTATAGAACGAGTCAAACAAGAATATGCCAATAAAACGTTTAATTGGGAGATACAGGGGCCACAATTCAGGTCAGTTAGCTGGAAGAAGGGAAGCCGGTCAGCCAGAAGAGCAGGTCCTCCGGTCAGCCAGAAGAGCAGGTCAGCCGGTCAGCTCTGAGATCAGCATTACTTATATCCCCTAAACGTTGTCCCCTGCATGTAATGCGCAGAACAGCCTGCACTGCATATACTGTACATGAGATACTTAACCCTTTCTTTTCGCTCGACTCTAATCTGAATGATTTGCTAATTGGTTTGTAATTAGAGAGATATTTGTAGCAGAATCCCATGTATGTTCTTTTTACCTTTTTAGATACCGTTTTGTGTAATAAAAGATATGAGATCAGAGGGGCTTCCTGTTTGCACTCGTGTTTTGGCAGAAGTGTATATGTGACCCTATAAATCTCCCTCACACCCGGCTTGGCAGCGTGACACTAGTGCAATGACCTGGGGAAGAATCACTGAGCTGTTAGCAATAGATACAACGGATAGAAAAGACACTACACATAGGTTGGATTAAAGAGAGTATTTTATTGAAATAATGAATCTCTTTGCTGGTAGGGGCCTGCAGCACATTGCAGAGCAATATAGTAACACGCAGAGCAATGCACTGCAGGCCCCTCCGGCAGCAAAGGAGTGAAGACCAATGCAGGGTGTATAAAGATCTCACTGATAATTCATGCACAAAGGGCAATTTGTTGCTGTGATCCAGAGGAAGGCGAAACATAACCCCTGCTGTGCAATGGGGGAAAAAAATTCCTTCCTGACCCCATTAAATGGCGATCGGAGGGTCCCTGGATCACTGCGCAGTGAGATCAGATGGAGCAGCACAGATCAGCGTTGTTATACACAGGGGCACACTCAGTATATAGAGATGTGGGTGATGGGGCCCTTGTGCCCCTGTGTATAACTCACCTGCTCCCCCATCCCCCTGCATATCTATCCCATTCACCCCTTTTCCTCCCGCATACCTCGCAGGGCCGGCCGGCCATTAGGCGGTCGCCTAGCGCGCAAAGGTCCTAGGGGCGCATTAATAATCATTATTATTTTTTTTCTTATTATTTCTAATTTATTTATCTTTTTTTTTAAATTATTATTCTTTTTTTTTATCCAGTATTTTGGCGCCCTTTTGTTTTTATTTTGCGTCGCGCTGGGGTGCGGTCGCACCCCCTGCAGTCCCGATAGCTACGCCACTGTTTATTTTATTATTTTATTTATCTTGTTATTTTTTATACAACTGGGGCACAAATTTTAAGTTTCGCCTCGGGCGCATGAAACCCGTGCTCCGGCCCTGCTCCTTGTTCTCTCTCACCCTCTCACGCCCAATATCCCTATCTCCCTCTAGTACCTGCCCCTCCCGCAGCCTTCCTGATCTTATCTGCCTCTCCTGCGGTCAAACCAACTTCTCAGGGCCCCTAGAATACCCCTGTATCTACGCCCTGGCTCCTCTGCTACCTGCTCCCGGCTTCTTCTCCGCCTAAAAAAGGTGAAGCAGCAGATCTGTCCGCACCTCTCGTATTCTCCTACCTGCTCCTGGGGTCTTCTCCTCCGCCTAAAAAAGGTGAAGCAGCAGATCCGGCCACACCTGTCGTATGCTCCTTGGTCATCGTACACCACGTCTGCCTCCTCGGCCGCCTTGTAGCCCACCTCATTGTTCCACTTGACGCCCGCTTTTTCGTATGCCTCGTCGTCCGCCTCGTAGCCCGCCTCGTCGTCTGGTGGCACAAAGGGCACCACCTTCGTGCGTGTCCTGACCTGCAGGAGACATGAAGTGTTTGTAACCAGGGACAGTGATACTCTGTATCGCAAGAGCTCCTGTGCCACTTATACCCCCTCCGCAATACCATGTTATACCGCCCTCCACAGGGCAAATACCCGTTATACCCACCTCCCCAGGCCCAGTACCCAGTTATACAACCCTCCCAAGGCCCAGTACCCTGTTATACACCCCTCCCAAGGCCCAGTACCCTGTTATACGCCCCTCCCCAGGCCCAGTACCCTGTTATACACCCCTCCCCAGGCCCAGTACCCTGTTATACACCCCTCCCAAGGCCCAGTACCCTGTTATACACCCCTCCCCAGGCCCAGTACCTGTTATACCCACTTCACCAGGCCCAGTACCCGTTATACCCACCTCACCAGGCCCAGTACCCATTATGTACCCCTCCCCAGAAGGTCATATTTCTATTTATCAAAAATACATTGAGTAACCTCTGGTTTTCAGGCATGTCCTAGGGGAGTTATCACAGAGACACAGAAACGTCGCTGAGTTTGGTGAGTAACTCCCTTAACCTCTCAGCAGTTGAATTCCCCATTAGGCGCTTAACACGTTAAAAACAAGCGTTGCTATTTCTCTGCATGAAGTTGCAGGTAATTGGAAGAGTTACACAGTGACGACTATTTCATCACTCACCTTCTTCTCCCGAAACGGTCTTTTCTGTCTTATTTCCGGCTTCACATCGGATATCCATATCCATTCTTGGCCTCTGATCTGTATGCAAGACAATGCTTTAAGACAGGGTTGCGCAACCTTTTTCCCTGCTCCCCCCTCCCCCCTCCCCACCTTGTCTCCGACGTTCTGATGTAACGACGTCATGTGATATCACGTTGCTATGGCAATGCCACATCATGTGACGCCACGTTGCTGTCGCCAGAAGCCGCCGGAGACAAGGAAAGGGAACTTACAGAGGACTTGCGCGCGATTTCCGGCATTTAATTTAAATGCTGTGGGGAAGAGCGAGGGGCCACTGTAAGCGCCGAGCCCCTCCTCCCAAGAAAATGTCGCGCCCCTCGATTTGCACACCCCTGCTTTAAGAGATATTCTGGGACCCTCCAACTCCTCCATCGGACCCTTCCTCATACTCATATTGACTGACCTTGCAGTGCTCTGCCTTGACTTGCACTGACCTGCTATGATGCCTCTCAAAATACCATGCTAACTCATTCTGAACATACATGTGTCCTTTCTACATGTTACTCAGCTTGTATGGGCCACAGACAGCTTTCCCGGGGTCCAGGACTAGTTTCCACCGGGGACCCTCACCCATGGGTCGGCGACCTTGCGAGAACCCACCCCCCCCCCAACCTGTTTTCTCTTGCACTGCCATAGACTACAACATTTCGGCCTGCTGGTCTTTTTCAGGTAAAGTGGCTAAACCCACTAAATCCAGCAAAGAAAGGCCAGCAGCCAAAACATTGTAGTCTGTGGCACAATAAATTATCTTTTTTTATTCAAATCTGTGTGCCCTTTTCCATCAATCTTATTGTATACATTGGACGAAATGCCGGTCTTCCCTGAGACTAAGGGGCACTGGTAAAAGTATCACTAATTGTTTTTTTTGGTATGCAGCAAATCCCCATCATTTTTGCGTTCTCTTGCTCTGCCCCAATCTGACACACCACCTTGCTCTCTCACCCCCCTCTTACACTCCCCCATCACCCTTTCCTTCCCCAAAGGTTGTCCTTTAATCAGATCTTACCCAAATTGTCTCCATCTCCCTTGGAAATGTTCTGTCTTTAAGCTGTGTGGCTCCTCTTGATCCGAACTTTCTTAGCTGACCCCTTTAGGTTTCGGCTCCGAGGGTCTAAAAAATAAGCGACTCCGAAAAGATGTGAAATATGCACAAGGGTCCTAAAATATTTATCTAATGGGGCTCTGAGGGGGAGACTTAAATACTAGTTAATATAATCTATTAAACTAATAAATAGAATCTATTGTACTAAGAAATATAATCTATTCAACTAAATAAATATAATCTATTTAAAAACAATACAATAAAAAGCTGGAGAAATGATACGTTAACCAAGCCACAGATTTGATGCCAATGAGCGTTGAACTCCTTGCAGATCCACCGTCAGCTGGTTGTGGCAGAAAGTGGTGACATGCAGTAGAACAGAGTGGTTGAGCTGTAACCACGGCAGTCAGGTCAGAAATCAACACAATATTTTTTGAAATTTAGAATGAGAATGTTCAATATGTCACATTCTGGGCTCAGACCCTGAGCCCTGTCACATGTTAGCAGCTTGTGATAATAGAAGATATCCATATACTGGGATGTGATAAGAGACATGAAGGTCATTTTATACTGGGTCCCATAACCTGCTTTATATGAAGTATCATTTTACACTAATTAGTAGAGATGCTACATTTTGAAAAATAGCGCTTTTGGCGACATTGTTCATTTTCTCTACAAATGATAAATGAAAAAGTTGGATAAAACGTTATATGTGTGTGTGCGCGTGCAATATATATATATATATACACATATACATACATACATACACATATAGTATGTTTATATATATATATCATACTATATGTATATATATTGTCTGTTTTATACACACATACACGTGTGTGTATATGTATGTGTGTGTGTGTGTGTATATATGTGTGTGCGTGTGTATATATATGGTATAACCCAGAGGTGCGCAAAGTGGAGGGCGGGAGATTTTTCGGGGGGGGGGGAGGCGCACGGGCGGTTGCAGAGGCCCCGCGCACTTCCTCGAGGCATTAAAATTAAATGCCGGGGGATCGCGTGAGGCCTCTGCAATGCTATTACTTACCTTGACTCTGCCGGCGTCACTCGTGTCCATGGCAACGCGGTGTTAAATTACGCCGCGGGGTCATGTGACGTCACCCTCGTCAAATGCCGCTGCCGGTCACGTGACGCCGCATCAAGGTAAAGGAGGGGGTGGGGGCGCGAGCTCCCCTGGTATAACCAATAAATAATATAGCTGATATAGCAATTTGGTTGTGGCTAGAGAAAGATTATAGTGGCAGTGAGAATTAGTGGCCAGAATTAATAACTAAAAAGTAGCTGTAATAAAATAATAATAAACACTATGCCTAAACACAATAACAGTCCAGAAACTTAGCTCTAATAGCTATGTTATAACTCAATCATAAAAGGATCCAATTCGGGCATCCTCTGGAGTCCTGGCAGCTCTCTTCGGGGAAACAACCACCTCCTCGATAGATACCTAAACAAAAAAAAAGAAGAGAAAGCGCCCGCTCCATGTGTAAATTCGGTTTAACAATTTCATTTCCTGGACAAGATAAAAATAACAAACTCACAAACATCCGTTTGGTAAAAGCGTTGTATGAGACAGGCTCGTGCTCCGTGGTAATCCGGTGGTCAATCCGGTGGTCAATCCGCAGCTCCAGACTTTGGACGATGACCGGGAAACTCGATAGGCTGCGCCCCTTGCAGTGTGGTCCTCCGGCAATCTGTAGTATGCAGTTGTGATTCCACTCTGTAATTCCGGTGTCTCGCCTTGTTCGCGTACCAACTTCCCTTCCGGCGTCAAGACGGATAGTGTGGCAATAGCAACGAGAAGAATGTACCTACGTGTTTCTTCAGCACACGGCTGATTTCATCAGAGGATAATGCTACAACTCAGTCGTAATGGTTTTATAGTCCTACAGTCCAATTGGTAATGGCATAATAGATCACATATGTTACTGATTTTAGATAATAATAGATTCTTGTATGACACACACACACGAACACATATACATATATATATATATATATATATATATATATATATATATATATATATATATATATATATATATATATATATGAAACCAGGTGTCCCACCAAGGAGACAAAAAACAGCACTCAAGGTATATGTGTAGAGGTATAAGTACCGTGTTAGCCGAGCTTCAATAATCATAAAATAATAAAAAAATAATATCATCTATTTATTTTTTGATTTTATATATATATATATATATATATATATATATAGATAACAGCAGGCACTTCAAAGGCTCCAAAGAAATAAGTGCTTGTTCAACAAAAATTACAGGAAACCAGGTGTCCCACCAAGGAGACAAAAAACAGCACTCAAGGTATATTGCAAAAGTGTATTTGAAAAAAAGCAGGCACATATAAATCCAACGTTTCGGTCCTGTATAGGGCCTTCCTCACGCCCCTGAGGAAGGTCCTATACAGGACCGAAACGTTGGATTTATATGTGCCTGCTTTTTTTCAAATACACTTTTGCAATATACCTTGAGTGCTGTTTTTTGTCTCCTTGGTGGGACACCTGGTTTCACATATATATATATATATATATATATATAATCAAAAAATAAATAGATGATACCGTTCTGTGGCTAACGAAATGCTTTTATTTGTGCGAGCTTTCGAGATACACTGATCTCTTCTTCCGGCGATGTTACAATGAATGAAGCAAGGATAACTTGAAAACAGTGTCTCTTGGAATGTTATCTGTTCCAAGAGACACTGTTTTCAAGTTATCCTTGCTTCATTCATTGTAACATCGCCGGAAGAAGAGATCAGTGTATCTCGAAAGCTCGCACAAATAAAAGCATTTCGTTAGCCACAGAACGGTATCATCTATTTATTTTTTGATTATTGAAGCTCGGCTAACACGGTACTGATACCTCTACATGAATATATATATATATATATATATATATATATATATATATATATATATATATATATATATATATACAAATACAACTGTATGCTCATCTGCATGTCTTAGGCAGGTCTGCAACCCCGCCTTTCCCCATTATCACCCAGCATACAGCACTTCCACTGTAGCAAGGGATTCTGGGAAATGACATGCAAATGAGCACACAGTGTCACTTTTTGCCTCAAAAACCATTTTTAACATGGTTCCCTATAGGCTTAAGCTTGCTGCATGGTCACAGCTTTGAGCACAGCCAGGGTTAAGGTGCATACCCAGAAAACCACCCACAGACAGCTGTTTCGACCTTAATGGGTCTCATCAGTGTGGGGTTGATTTAACTGGGTATGCAAAGAGGCTATGGGATAGGCTATACCATAATACTGAGTTAAGTTATGGTGAGTAAAAAAAGTGACAAAAACCCTCCACAGGAAAGCAAATATGCAAATACAACTGTATGCTCATCTGCATGTCTTAGGCAGGTCTGCAACCCCTCCTTTCCCCATTATCACCAGCATACAGCACTTCCACTGCAGCAAGGGATTCTGGGAAATGACATGCAAAAAAAAATAATATATATATATATATATATATAATCTTCTTCTCTCTGAAGAAGACCGTTTTAGTCGGAACGCGTTGGAGTGAGAGTCTGTGGAGTGGGACCCCTACCCTTTTCCATGACAGGAGGCCTTGGCTATCTGTAAATTGGCCTTTCACACCTACTGTACGCTTTAATGGTGATGTATTTACATCTTTAATACTCGAGCATTTATTGCCTCCATTTCTGCAATTACTATTTTACAACAACAGCTATCTCCTTACGTTATGTGCACAAATCTGCAGTGTGTGTAGAGGTATATGTGCATGCTTGGATCAGAGCTGCTTGTGTGGAGAGGTATATGAGCATGCTTGGATCAGAGCTGCTTGTGTGTAGAGGTATATGTGCATGCTTGGATCAGAGCTGCTTGTGTGTAGAGGTATATGTGCATGCTTGGATCAGAGCTGCTTGTGTGGAGAGGTATATGTGCATGCTTGGATCAGAGCTGCTTGTGTGTAGAGGTATATGTGCATGCTTGGATCAGAGCTGCTTGTGTGTAGAGGTATATGTGCATGCTTGGATCAGAGCTGCTTGTGTGTAGAGGTATATGTGCATGATTGGATCAGAGCTGCTTGTGTGTAGAGGTATATGTGCATGCTTGGATCAGAGCTGCTTGTGTGGAGAGGTATATGTGCATGCTTGGATCAGAGCTGCTTGTGTGTGTAGAGGTATATGTGCATGCTTGGATCAGAGCTGCTTGTGTGTAGAGGTATATGTGCATGCTTGGATCAGAGCTGCAGTGTGTGGAGAGGTATATGTGCATGCTTGGATCAGAGCTGCTTGTGTGGAGAGGTATATGTGCATGCTTGGATCAGAGCTGCTTGTGTGTAGAGGTATATGTGCATGCTTGGATCAGAGTTGCAGTGTGTGTAGAGGTATATGTGCATGCTTGGATCAGAGCTGCTTGTGTGTAGAGGTATATGTGCATGCTTGGATCAGAGCTGCTTGTGTGGAGAGGTATATGTGCATGCTTGGATCAGAGCTGCTTGTGTGGAGAGGTATATGTGCATGCTTGGATCAGAGTTGCAGTGTGTGTAGAGGTATATGTGCATGCTTGGATCAGAGCTGCTTGTGTGTAGAGGTATATGTGCATGCTTGGATCAGAGCTGCTTGTGTGTAGAGGTATATGTGCATGCTTGGATCAGAGCTGCTTGTGTGTAGAGGTATATGTGCATGCTTGGATCAGAGCTGCAGTGTGTGTAGAGGTATATGTGCATGCTTGGATCAGAGCTGCTTGTGTGTAGAGGTATATGTGCATGCTTGGATCAGAGCTGCTTGTGTGTAGAGGTATATGTGCATGCTTGGATCAGAGCTGCTTGTGTGTAGAGGTATATGTGCATGCTTGGATCAGAGCTGCTTGTGTGGAGAGGTATATGTGCATGCTTGGATCAGAGCTGCTTGTGTGTAGAGGTATATGTGCATGCTTGGATCAGAGCTGCTTGTGTGTGTAGAGGTATATGTGCATGCTTGGATCAGAGCTGCTTGTGTGTGTAGAGGTATATGTGCATGCTTGGATCAGAGCTGCTTGTGTGTAGAGGTATATGTGCATGCTTGGATCAGAGCTGCTTGTGTGGAGAGGTATATGTGCATGCTTGGATCAGAGCTGCTTGTGTGTAGAGGTATATGTGCATGCTTGGATCAGAGCTGCTTGTGTGTGTAGAGGTATATGTGCATGCTTGGATCAGAGCTGCTTGTGTGTAGAGGTATATGGGCATGCTTGGATCAGAGCTGCTTGTGTGTAGAGGTATATATGCATGCTTGGATCAGAGCTGCTTGTGCTGGTGATTACTTTTGCTGTTCTTTGCCTCACGGAATACATGTTTGGTAGATGTGAGTCCCCCTCCTCTTTTATCAATTTTTCTTCCCTTGTTTTTAACCCACAGTAATACATTTGTATTGTTATCACTTTCTTGGCATGCCCGTGTGCTTCTTCATAAGGATGCTTTTTTCGTTGTAATACATATCCATTATCCTTTAGCACCACTGTCCATTGTTATTATATCATAAATCAAGACAGTTTCTGGGCAACAGTGACGCACTGTGTTGATGCGGTATACTTTGTGTCACATATATATATATATATATCACTAAGGGGGATATTACTCTGACAAACCCCACTGACATTGCAAATGCATTCAATGATTACTTTGTGGGGTGTGCCACTAACCTATTAGCGAAACGCAGCACAAACCCCAAACCTGAATCTCATCCTGGGAGTACCCCTATAGTCCCACCCCCTCCCAACACTGCCCACAATTTTCAATTTAGCCCAGTATCTGAAGAGGAGATTACACAAGCGCTCCTCAAACTAAAACTAAGCAGCCAATGTGGACCCGACTTACTACAATCTAGGTTCCTACGACTTGGTGCCCCAGCCATTGCCAAACCAATTGCGTCGATAGTCAACTCTATCCTGTCTGCAGGCCATATCCCTAAGACCTGGAAAACTGCCAGAGTTGTCCCAATCTTCAAAAGTGGGGACAAAAACACTGTCTCAAACTACAGGCCAATCTCACTTCTCCCAATTCTATCCAAAGTTATGGAAAAATGTGTCCACTCCCAATTAAGCGAGTTCTACACCAAGACAAATTTCCCTAGCCAATTCCAGTCTGGGTTTCGTCCCAAACACTCCACCGTAACTACCCTGCTAAAAGTTTGCAATGAAATCCAGTGTGGAATGGAACGGGGACAACTCACTGGTGCAGTATTCCTAGATTTTGCAAAGGCTTTTGACACAGTTGATCATGCTATCCTGCTTAACAAACTCCAGAGCTCTGGAATAGGGAAACATGCTTTAAACTGGTTTCAGTCCTACCTATCAGGAAGATCCCAACATGTGTCCATCTCAGGCTCTAAGTCCAACCCCCTGGATATCACCTGTGGTGTCCCGCAAGGCTCTGTTCTGGGGCCCCTACTCTTCTCAGTGTTCATTAATGATCTTCCCACAGCTTGTAAGGAAGCCTCAATACACATGTATGCAGATGACACAATCCTGTATGCACACAGCCATAGCCTCTCTGACCTTCAACACATACTTCAGTCTGACTTTTTGAGACTCGAAAACTGGATTTCCCAAAACAAACTGTTTTTAAACACTGACAAGACTGTAACAATGGTATTTGGGACCAAGACTAAATTTGTAAAGCTTCCAGTGACTGAGCTCCTGATTAGAACCAACGCTAAAACCACCCTAACACCTGTCACTAGTTTTAAATACCTGGGCTTATGGTTTGACTCCCACTTAACATTCGGGATGCACATTGATACCCTGACAACCAAGACCTATGCCAAACTAGGGGTACTTTACAGGAACAAATCCTCCCTAAGTCTCCTGGTCAGAAAGCGTATTGCACAGCAGATGCTAATGCCAATTATTGACTATGGAGACATAGTATATGGCTCGGCTCCTCAAACCCACCTTAGCAAACTTGACACCCTCTACAATTCAATTTGTCGTTTTGTTCTCCAATGCAACTACAACACACATCACTGCGAAATGCTCAAAGAACTAGATTGGTCATCACTAGAGTCTAGGCGCAAAGTTCACCTTTCCTGTCTCACCCTCAAATACTTTCTGGGCAAGCTACCCAGCTACCTGAACAAGCTCCTCACCCCTACCACATGCAGTACCTATCACCTGAGATCAGACTCCAAAAGACTATTCATGGTCCCAAGACTCAACAAAGTATCCGGACGTTCCTCCTTCTCCTTCCGTGCACCCCAAAACTGGAACAACCTACCAGAGACTCTCATATCCACCACCAGCTTAAGTTCTTTCAAATCTAAGGCTGTCTCACACTTTAATCTGGTCTGTAACTGTTTCATAAGCTCATAATATATATTTTCTTTAACTGTGCATGCAATGTCTTGTATATAAATGTATACCTTGTTCATTTATGTAACTGTATTTGTAACCATGTATTATTTGTTTTACTCTGTGCCCAGGACATACTTGAAAACGAGAGGTAACTCTCAATGTATTACTTCCTGGTAAAATATTTTATAAATAAATAAATAAATAAATATATATATATATATATATATATATATATATATATATATATAAATAATCAAAAAATAAATAGACTATACCGTTCTGTGGCTAACGAAATGCTTTTATTTGTGCGAGCTTTCGAGATACGCTGATCTCTTCTTCTGGCGGTGTTACAATGAATGAAGCAAGCAAAGGGTATACTTAAAAACAGTGTCTCTTGGAATGTTATCTGTGCTTGTCTCTTCTCCCCCCCCCCCCCTTGTGTGAATGTGATTTATGGCTAGAGGTGTTAAATGGTTCCTGAAAGTTAGTGATGTAAGAGTGTGTGTGTGTGTGTGTGTGTGTGTGTATCTGTGTGAATATAAATGAATGGAGAGCCCACAGTTTATACAGTGCTTTACAAAAGGTGTGTGTGTGGAGTGGGAGTTAATATAAATTGTGTGGGTAGGTGTGGAAATGTGAGAGATTGTAGCAAAACTAAAAGTGTGTGTAGTTACTATGTGGTCCCTATTGGTGTATAGGGATGGAAAAACAAGGAGTATTTGTATGTGTAAGAGACAGCTGTGTGTGCATACATATAGCACAGTATGTACAGACATGGCCTTTAGCGCTCATGGGAAGAGAGTTCACTTGTGTCAGTAATGACTCATAAAATTTCGATCTCTGTTTAGGCCACCGCTAAGTGTCCCGAACAGTTGCATATATTTCTATTCGTGCAACCATCTCTATTTCGGTGTTTTAAGATTAACTTTGAGTATGGCAACCCCCAGATCGTCCATCTTATGGACAGAGTCAGAGAAATGTTCGCCGACAGGACTGTCTCTTGTTCCGCGTGTGATGCTGTGCGATGCAGGTTCATTCTCTTGTTTAGCCCCTGCCCCGTCTCACCTATGTAGTAGCAGCCCCCTGGACATTTCATGCACATGATGAGGAACACGACATTGCTGGAGGAACAGGTGAACCTTCCTCTGATTTTGTATTCCCGATTCCTGTGTGGTATTTGTATTGTGTCCGCTGTGTAGAGTATTGCGCAGGTTTTGCATCTTGCGTCCTGGCCTGGCATATATATAATTATATATATATATATTCCACAGAAGCAGCCGGCACTCCAGTTGCATGTAGAAAAAATTGGGTGCTTGTCCCATAAAGCAATAATAAACCACACGATTCCGTTTGAAGCACGAGATCAGGAGACAGCACTCTGGTAAGTTTGATCACAAGTTTTTGTACTGAAAAAGACACATAAACCGACGTGTCACGACAGGTGACTCTGCGCGTATTCTGACAGGCCGAGATGGCGTTTGCAGGGAGCTCGGGCGGTGGTAACATCTCTGCGGTGGCGCGGTCCGGATCCCAATACGTTCGCCGCGGAACCCGCTCTGGGCTTCAGTGTAAATCTCCGTCTCCCCCTGTCAGCCTCAGGCAGCTGTTTAGCTATATTTTTAGCCAATCCAGGATTCCTTTATCCCGTTTTATTGAACACTGTCTTCCTTTTTATTATTTTATATACCGTTTGTCATGTTGTTTATAGATTTAGTTTCATTTAGTTATATTTGATTATTCATGTGGTTTGTGTTCATTGTAACCGAACCCGGATCTGTGACGCATATGTACTGAGGTGGGGTTGGATCCCCTCGGTTATTTCTTGTTTTATTAATAAATAATTTACTATATTTTAATCTCTGGTGCGCATTGTGTGCGTTTTTCTTCTTGTCTGCACAGTGCTTCAGATTCTGCATCTGAAAAAATGCCGGTGGATCGGGATGTGAGGTAGGGAAGTGACGTCCGCGCCGGAACGTTATTGCCACGCCTCCAAATATTCATTGCCACGCCCCCAAATCGCGCCCGCTGCATACCCTGCAAAGCCATTAAAAAGCTCAGGCTTCAGCAAGTGTATTGCAGCGTGTGTGCGCCTTCCCTCCGTCTGAAATACTATAGACCAGGCCTGCACAACTCGTAAAGCGAGAAGGGCCAAAATGCTCCAAGGAAAAAAAATTTGAGCCGCACGGGTAAAATCATCATCATCATCTCTCCTCCAGCACCTCTCATCATCATCCTCATATCTCCCCCAGAACCCCTCACTATCAACCTTTGCGATACTCCCCATCTATCTCTCATACCCCCATCTCTCCCGCTCACCCACACATAATACTCCCTCTCCACAAACACACAATACCCCACTGCACACCACACACATCCCACGCCCCCTGCACCTCACATCCTTCTACCCCCCTGCACCTCACATCACTCTCCCCCCCTGCACCTCACATCACTCTCCCCCCCTGCACCTCACACCACTCTCCCCCCCTGCACCTCCCATCTCTCCCCCCTGCACCTCACATCACTCTCCCCCCCTGCACCTCACATCACTCTCCCCCGCTGCACCTCACATCACTCTTCCCCCCTGCACCTCACATCACTCTTCCCCCCTGCACCTCACATCACTCCCCCCCCTGAACCTCACATCACTCCCCCCCCTGAACCTCACACCACTCTCCCCCCCTGCACCTCACATCACTCTCCCCCCCTGCAACTCACATCACTCTCCCCCCCTGCAACTCACATCACTCTCCCCCCTGTACCTCCAATCACCCCCCCTGCACCTCCAATCACCCCCCCTACACCTCCAACAACCCTCCCCTGCACCTCCAATAACCCCCCCTGCACATGCAACAACCCTCCCCTGCACCTCCAAAGACCCCCCCTGCACCTCCAATGACCCCCCCCTGCACCTCCAATGACCCCCCCTGCACCTCCAATAACCCCCCTGCACCTCCAATAACCCCCCGCACCTCCAATGACCCCCACACCTCCAATCACCCCCCCTGCACCTCAATCACCCCCCTGCACCTCCAACCACCCCCCCTGAACCTCCAATCACCCCCCCTGAACCTCCAATGATCCCCCCTGCACCTCCAATGATCCCCCCTGCACCTCCAATCACCCCCCCTGCACCTCCAATCACCCCCCCTGCACCTCCAATCACCCCCCCCCCGCTGCACCTCCAATCACCCCCCCTGCACCTCCAATCACCCCCCCTGCACCTCCAATCACCCCCCCCTGCACCTCCAATCACCCCTGCACCTCACCCCCTACACCTCACCTCCCCTGCACCT